>NW_004949124.1:2681059-2701488 GCF_000317375.1 Microtus ochrogaster | reverse complement strand
GGCATTTTCTTAACCCTACACATCCCTGAATGCAGCCTTCCCACAGATGACATGGAGAGGGGACTGCCATACTGGGGAAAGAGGACGGAGTTGCGGCTGCAGTGGCTGGAGAAAAACAAAAGAGTCTCCGGGTTCTTGTAGTATCTGTATGTCTCCTGAGAAGAAGACCCTCAAAGACCTGCCTTATGCCTCTGTATTGAGGGCTCAGTTCCCATAGCCCCCAGAAAATCGACCTCCGTCTCCTGGGTGGGGACTACTGTCTAGTGTCCAAGTATCTTACCTGGAACTCTTAAGCACCCTTGTCAAAGATGATTTCAGAAAAGGCTCTTGGTTGTCTGGTGAAGAAAAAAGGGGAAAGTTGCAGTGTTTGGCTAAGCAGCATTTACGAGGCATTTTCTATGTTTAACCTGATGTACTTACTGGATGCAACATCCAAGGCTTGGGGCTTATGGGAACCAGCATGTCTGTGTATTTCTGGAACACATGCAGCCTGGCCAGTCTATGTGTGGGCACTGGTGAAGTGAACTTACAGAATCTGAGAGGTCGTGAAACAGGGAATCAACAAAGGCTGGACTTTGAAAGAAAATGAGAGCCTTGAGGGGCAACCCCATCTCGCACATGTAATTTTATGAAGCTTCAGATACCCCTGGGCAGCCTGTCTGTGCCAAGTGTGGGGCTCCACCGTGAACTGGTCTGGCAACTGTCAAGTGATGGGTACTCTCTGGGCCCCCACAAAACTGGTGCCATCAGATTAAAAGCTTTCCCACCAACACCCTGGGAATTGGCTGGGCCCGGCTCTTGGCTGAAGCCTGCCGCCCTGTATGCTTGGGCTCTGCTTGGAGCTGAGGGTGGGAACTCAGTGCTCTGTTCTTGGCTTCCCTCCTGAGGATAATAATAGTATGTGGCTTTTACTGAGACCTGCTTTTCCAAGGAACTGAGTAAGGGCTGAAGACATCAATCCTGTCTTGGCAGATGAAACAGAATCTCAGGCTTGTAATTTGACCTTGAAACAAGGTCATCACGTAAGTGACCCACTGGGCTTTCAAGTCCTTCCCCTACCTTCCAGACCCACCCTGAATTAAGCTTTCCTGAGTTCTCCATATTGCATATAACCATTCTTTTCAGTGTCTGTGCTTGGGGTTGAATTTTAAACTTTCATTTGATGCTGTGCTGGGTTTTCGAGATGTGGGCCCCTCATTACCTTCCCGTTAGCAGGTCTGTAGTGGCAGGGGTGCTTCACTGTCAGTTTTGTATCCTGTAGCCATTGTCCTTTCCCCACTCAGGTATCTATATGCTTACAGAGCAGGTGTTAACGGGAAGGGTCTCCTGATTTGGGAACTAGCCACTTAATACCTCTATGGTGTTCTCCGAAGGTCCTGCTGAAGCTATAGGTCCAGCCTATACCCATCTAGGCTCTGAATGCATATCTTTTTTTATCCTCTGAAGGACAGGTTAGCCCTTCTATTGTTTAGAAATTCATATCAATAATACTTTATTTTATATTTTGAGACAGGGTCTCATGTGTCCCCAGACTAGCCAAAGGTGACTTTAAACCCCTAATCCTCTTGCTTCCGACTCTCAGTGCTGACATTAGAGGCACAGTTATGCAGTGCTGGGGATCAAACCCAGGATCTCATACATGTCAGGCAAGCACTGTCCCGTCTGAGTGACATCGCCAGCCCCAAGTTCATGCCATTTGGTGAGCATGCATAGAAATCTGGAACCCGTGTCTTGTTTGTCTTCACATCCATCGGGAGAGTCATTCAAATAAGTGAAACCCACGTGGCACATTTATTTGGCAGGAATTATCACACCCCATGGGGTGGGTGAGTAAACGGTTACTAGAAAGCCTAGTACATTTAGCTCAGGTCGTAGGCGGCAGCAGGCTTTTAGAGCCATGTGGGAGGGTCTCCGTAAGGATATTTATGTCCTGAAGGGCTGAAAGTCTGTCCCCATGCGGCGTCCCTGGGTTTCCTAGTCAGTCACCAGCCTATGGGATAGGAATGTGTGCCATCCAGTGCAGACTGGACCCACTACTGTACAAATGTGATGTATAAGAATAGGTTTTTCTTTGAGGGTCTCCTCTCAAACAGACCAGGGCTATCTATTGGGGAAGGATTCTAATGATTTCTCTATGAGTTCTTAAATGGAACCCCCTTGGGGTTCATTTTAGCCTTGCCCCTAACTTCCCCTGGCACAGTGTACACAAACCATCCTTTTTTTTTTTTAATCAACATGCTTAAGTCTATACATAGCTTTGGGTACCTTCAGATTTAAACCTGTCCCTTCCTCAGCTTCTGGTCCAAGGTTTGATACCTTTATCTTGCCCTAGACGCCTTTCATTTTTATATTGTTATATTATTTATTTGTAGACAAGGTCTCTAGCTCAGGTTGGCCTAGAACTTTCTGTGGAGCTGAGGGTGACCTTGAGCTTCAGCTCCTCTTACAAGCTGTGTGACCAAGTCTGCTTCTGGGGGTGCTGGAGAGCAAACCCAGAGTCTTATACATTCTAGCCGAGCCCCTGGCCAGCCTGAGCTGCAGCCACAGCGCCTCCCGAGGCTCTTCTTTGGTTACCATCGGTGCGGTGTTCCACCTGCTCTGACTTTTGGCCATGCATGCCTGCCTTTGACATCATCTTTCAGGCAAGCACTTTGGCTTTCCCTCCCAGAAGGCCATTCTGGAAACCAGAAGGAGCAGTTTCTTCACACACCCTGCTGCTCCCGTGTCCCTCCTCCTCCCCGATGCCTTCCTTTTGATCCAGAGAGCTAAGAGCTTCCTGCATCTCCCATGGTCAAGAGAAGGACAGTGGTGGGTTGACCTTTCTTGGCACCCCTTAGTGTTTGCTTCTTGCAGGCCCAGAGCCTTAGTTGTAGCAAGGACTGAAGGACTCAAAAAGTAGATGCAAGATAGAATCCTGCAGGTCCCGCCCGCAGTCACCATCGGACTTTAAAAAGCCTCAGCTGTCCCCAGAGAGACATAAAGCTAAAATCCCAAAAGCCTGTGGCAGGAGATGGTCAGCTATAGACACGACATATGCTTGGGACTGGGGCACATCCTTTTTCTCCTCCCACTTCCCTCACAGTGCTGAGACACACAGGAGTCTATCTATCAGACTTGGAAGCGTGAGTTGTCTCCTCTGAGTGACACTGGCTCTCGCTAAGCTGACACACATCTTTGCATTGCAAAGATGTAGACTGTAGAATAGTCCAGCACCGTCCTTTTCATGTTGGAAGCTAGACGAAAAGGTCATATTCACTGTTGTGGAAAGTCCCTGGATTAGGGCCTGCAGATGGCTGAAACTGTTCCCATGGGAGCCTTCTTCTTTCCTACCCCCATGGGCACAACAGTGTATTTGTGCCCGGCTGCAGAGAGAGCCGTCTTTTTTTCCACAGCCAGCCGGCCGGCTGCACACTGAATTCACAGAGCTTCTCTCCAAAGGCCTGTGTTGGGCCCGCCCCTCCCTCTTGCAGTAGCCATGTGTTCATCATGCTGCAGGGCCAGGGCCTATGTCTTAGAGTGCTCTTTGTTCCCAGTGTCCTACAAATAGAGGCTTAATGAGAGCTGAATGATGGATGGGGCCCTTCCTCTTTCCCTTTCCTGGGCCGAGGCTATCTCTGTACCTTGGCAATCCTCGGTGAAATGTTTTAACAAGATCAGCATTTTTCTCCCAGTCAGTCCAGCCTCTTACATTGGAAAGAAAGGAGGATTGTACTGTATCGTGAAGAAAAGGGATGCATTTGGGTGGTGAATCTTGTGACTGAAGCCAAGAGCTATTCCTGGGTGTCTGGCGAACGTCCTGAGATGACCTTTCAGGCCTGAGTTTGAAATAATCCTTAGAGGATATGAAGACAGGATTTCATTCACACGGGGCTGCAGCTCGCTGGGGCTTCCTTCCTTTCCAGCCTGGTTAGGTGCAAGGCTGCCTCTGCCTGACTCTCCTCTGGCCACTTCCCGCCCCGGCAAGGATCTGTGTCAACCAGTCAAATCCTGCTTCCCACAGTTTACCCTTGGCTTGCTGCTGGCCTATCAGCCACACAAACCTAACCCAGCAACAATATCCGTCTCTGCCCAGAGTTTCTCCCAAGCAGTGAATTCCGGGAGACTGGTGCGAGTTGCTTCCACCTCCTCCCATTTGTCTTCATTTTTTATCTTGCACTAGGGCAATGTTTTTTTGTTGTTTTGGTTCTGTTTGTGGGGTTTTGTTTTGTTTTAGGTTAGGCCTTATAGTAGAAGCCTCCAACCATTCAGATAAAACTGTGTTGGCTGCTAGCTTCTTAGCCAGGGATTTTATGGGAGCCCAAGGGAAAAATGGCTCTAGATCTTTTATGTGGAGTAGTACGGACCTAGCCAGGAGAGCACCACAAACTTTGTTGCTGAGGTGTTCGGCTCCCCAGGACTTGAACTCATCTTCTGCCTTTGCGTTGGAGACCATAAAATACTTGCCCGTGACCATCCCTGTAGAGAGAGCAGGTATAAGCGCTTTCAGATCCCTTGCTCCCACTCCCGCTACCATACAGCTGAGAGAGCAGAGTGGTAGTGCTGGCGGGCTTTCTTTTTCCAGTTAGAGTGTTGTCGTTATAGGAAAATTCTTCCTTCCCTCTTTGTCAGTCATTTCCTGTTTTCACTGATCAAGTATGCATTTTGGTATTTTTATGCTTTTCAAAATTGGGTGACTGCTAGGAAACGTTCATTTTCTTTATTTTTTTTTTCTAATTTTCACACATTTACCTGGCATAGCTCATAAGTTTTTAACACTCCTGCACCTTCCACTCTCTTTTCCAGAGCTCTTCATGCACCCCAAATTTACACTTCATTCTGGTCTGAGGTTTTAAATAGCATTGGTCGCCAGCATCATGGTGCCACTACAATTTATATCCAGAATAATCTAGCTCCCTTTCTTTGTTTTATGGTCCTGGGGCCCAAAGCTAAGGCTTTATTCATGCTGAACAATTGCTTTCCTGTTTAACTACATCCCAACACTCTTTCTTACTTTTGATTTTGAGATTGGTTCTTGCTAAGTTGCCTAGGTTGGCCTTATACTCATTATGTAGCCCAGGCTAGCCTTGAACTCTCAACGGTCCTCCTGTCTCAGCCTCTCTAGTAAGCATCCATCACTACACCCTGGAAATGCTGTTATATCATGAGATTGGATGATAATTTGTTTCACTGTTGTCTTACTGTTGAAATTTTTAGGTCATATTTTTTCTCTTATATTGTGATAGTTTACATTAAATTTTTAATATAAACCTTAGTGAATAATTTATATCACTTCTTTAGTATAGTTTTACGCGTAGAATTTCTGAGTCAAAGAGCAAAATTGTGGATGGATGTATATGTGTTATCATTCTAAAGATAATATTTATTCTTCGTAGACCGTAGCAAAGTAGACTTAGACCAAAGAGGCAAGACCTAGTCACATTCCTATCATTGAAATATTTTGGTGTGTTTACTTTCAACAGTTTTCTGTGCACATTTTTCAATGCGTGGCAAATCCTTTTCCATTTAATCTAATGCTGTGGCTGTCTTCGTTCTTGTCACGTGGCTTTCTTTGTAAAACAGTACTTCACTCTGTACGTACCACTTCTTGCTGGATGTCTAGGCTGTGGCATCTTTTGTTCTTAGGATGACTCCTGCTCGGGACATCATTTGATGTAAATCTCTGTGCAACCCAAAATTGTTTCTTTGGAATAAGTTCCTAGAAAAAGAACTACCAATCCAAAGAGAGCCAACAACATTAAGCCTCTTAATTATATCACACCTTAAGAACAGAATGTATAAATGAGTTTATCAAGATGTAATTTTTCAGCATTGATAGTTCAAACAAATGGCAGCATCTCTGGTTTGTAGCATCTACAGAGATGGGATAATGGTGGAGCCCGGAGAAGAAGGCAGAAGGCATATTATTATTTTGATATATTCTGATGTTGTAAATCTTCCTGTAGTTTAATTATTTATCACATACATTATAACTAATGATGCTTAGCTAACATTTAGCCAGCATTGGAAAAATAGCTAGTAATCATATTCTTGACCCACAGCTAACACAAGAGATATTTTCTAGATTGTACAGGCTAGTCATTGTTCTTAGTTAGGATTTCTATGGCTGTGAAGAGAGCCATGACCATGGCAAGTCTTATAAAGGAAAATGTTTAACTGAGGTGGCATCTTCCAGTTTAGAGGTTCAGTCGATTATCATCACAGCAGGGAACATAGCAGCATAGAGACAGACAAGTTGCTGGCTACATCTTGATTAGAAGACGACAGGAAGTTGACTGCTTCACTGGGCATGACTTGAGCATATATGAGACCCACCCCACAGTGACACGTCCTCCAACAAAGCCATACTTTCTAACAGTGCCACTCTCTATGAGCTCATGGGGACCCATAATGTTCAAACTACCAGATTCCCCTAGTGACAACGAAGCACCATGTAACCTTGAAAGACCAGTGCAATCGTACAGACCCACGAAGTTTGGCCAAAGGCATCCTTAGTGTTAAGAACCATTTTGGGGTCTCTGGGTTTGTCTCATGGCAAGTTCTTGGTTAACAAAACTTTGCTTCTCTGGATGTTAGAATAGACAATGCTTAGAAGTAGATCTAAATTTAATGGGCGCTTTCCATCTACCCAGCAAGTTTGCAAGGCTTCTCATGCATATAAGCAAAGTAGGCCAGTGTTCAAGTAGGGTCCAGTGCTCCTGTTGGTTTATGAAATCGTCAGTGCTTTCCATGGCGCTGCCTACGGCACACACTAGTTCTCTATTTCTGTGGTAATAGTGTTTGATTTTTAAGCAAGTATATTTTAAACAAGCGAGTAAAACAGGAGCATGACACTTACACGGATATAACAGAAAAACGAGGTGTTGATGGGAGGCTGGCAGACACTTGCTCCCCTGAGTGGGAAATTCTGCAATGGCTCTTTAGGGGGTCATTGTTGGGGAATATTATTCTAAGGTGTGTTACTTTTGTTTATGTTGCATTTGTTTAATTCTGTGAAGCTGTGTTACTGTGCCTGTCTAAAACACCTGATGGACTAATAGAGTTGAAGGGCCAGTGGCGAGGCAGGAGGGAGGAATAGGCGAGGCTGGCAGGCAGAAAGGATAAATATGAGGAGAAATCTGGGAGAGAAGGGATAGGAGAATGAGAGAGAAAGGAGGACTGTCCAGCTACGCAGCTGCACAGCCAGACACGGAGCAAGAAGGAAAGCAAAGGTATGCAGGAGTAGAGAAAGATATAAGCCCAAGGCCAAAGATAGATGGAGTAATTTAAGTTAAGAAAAGCTGGCAAGAAACAAGCCCAGCTAAAGCCAGGCATTCATGACTAAGAATAAGCCTCCTTGTGTGATTTATTTGGGAGCTGGGTGGCAGGTTCCCCCCAAAAGTCTAAAGAGTAAAACAGTTGACTACAGGCCCTCACTGGAACCGGCCCTCACTGGAACTGACCGTAAAGGAATTTGTTTCCTTCAGAAGTAGAGCATCCTCTTTGGCAGAAGCACTATGACACTGTCTGCTCAGTTATGGTTTCTGTCTTCCTTTGTTAGTTACCCCCCTGAAATATGATTCACTGCCTCCAGGTGCTTCCTGGCTGTTTCCCCCCGCACTTTAGTGTTAGAGGGGTTCACGCCAAACCACTTCTCAATGATGCCCTGTATGACCACTTCGTATCTTATAAAGTAATAAGACAGAAAGGCAGCTGCCCCAAGGGCCCGCAGAAACTCTCCAGGGAACATGAAAAACGGGGAGGGGGTCTAAGGAAATCTACGCCCTCACCTTTAGCTTCCTTCGGTGGCTTTGTACGAATTACCGTTCTGAGGGAATCTTTACTGGCTGCCTTTCCCCACCTTTCTGTCCAGATTGTCTGTCTGTCTCTTTACAAGGGAGCCATGGGCTAGAAATTTTCAGGGCATTAGAGAAATGGACCATTCAAAACAATGTGTCCAGGTAGTCCCCTCACTTCACAGTGAGAAACTTATCCAATAAAAATTAACCTCTGTATTCAATAATTACTTGTGATATGTTTATTGAGTGGTTGGAGACTAATAGCCACATCAAGCCAATATAGAAAACTTGAATTTTTAAAACCTTAAGGTCACTGGACTTTTTAAAATGTCAACCTATATGCATAATAGATCTTTTGTTGAGGGGAAGTATGCAAAACCCAGTGGCTAAAGCCTTGAAAACATCAAAAGATATTAAGAAAATATCCAGTCGGGTGTGGTGGTGCAGGGCTGTAATCTTAGCTCATACAAGAATGTGGCAGGAAGGTCATGAGTTGGAGGCAAGCCTAGGGTACACTGTGAGTCCAGGCTAGCCTGGGCTACATACATGAAACACTGTCTAATGTAAAAAGTAAAACAAAACAAGAGTAAATCCCATTTAGAAACTGACTAGAAATCCAGTCTCAAATAGAAAAAGGGTTATTATAAGGTTGACTCTGGAGCTTACTAATAAGTATTTTAGTAGAAAATGGTTGATATCAGATTGCTATAGTTCTCATAATACACTTGAGTATAGTTTTGTTTTCTGTTTGTTTTTGCTTGTCTATTTTGTTTTGTTTGATGGCAAGGTCTCATCTCACTATGCAGCCCAGACATACTGGGCTGTGGCTCGGTACAAAGCTCAGGTTAGCTTTGAACTCTTGATAATCCCCCTTGCCTCAGCTTTCTGAGTGCTGCACGTATAAGCCTGCACTGCTGTGCTGAGCCTAACCCTGAGACGAGTTAAAAGAGTGGTGTGTACATCCTGGTTTAATGCGTTAGCATTTATGATCTAGTGGGAGTGTTTGGGCGTGGAAGCGGAGGTGCAGTTGTTCAAAATTCTTCCAGTGATTATGTCAACAAAGAGGTGTACATACCCCCACACCCTCTTACCCCTCCCTCCCAGGATAGGAACTGTGGTTCTGCAGCATCTGGACGAGGGGTAAATTTGACATTGGACTACTTATCTGGACATGAATCCTCCTTTGAAGTCACATGGCATTGGGATACCCAAGGGGTCCTTTGGGCACCACTAGGAACACAGAGCTCAGACCCCCTCAGCTCGGAGGAGTTAAGGACATCTGGACAATGGTCCTCTATTTTCAGGTTTGTGTTGTCTGTGCTGTGGGCCTCAGCAAGAATTAATCTCATTTAATTTTGTTGGGCAGATAAATGCTGACATGAAGTCGTCCTGCTAGTAGATCTCCACAGAGGACTGAAAAGCTTTGCTCTCTGGCCCCCACATTTGAAAGCACCCTTGATGCTCTACTCAACTCTTTCCCAGTGTTAAAATATATATTGTCTTCATCCTTGATTTCCCTGGCCATCTTTCTGGGAATGTTTTTTTCTCTCTAGGCCAATGGTTCTAAACTTGGGTTTCAGTTTATACTTCTTTGAAAAAACAATGTGTGAACTTTTGTTTATGTGTGTTATGTCTTTATTGTTTCAGCAATTAAAGGGATTTTTTTCAATTTTTACTCATTAGTTTATTTAGAAAAACAACAAAGCGATTATATGTTGATATAAATAATAGTTTTTTAGAATACAACTCTATTTTCTAAAACAGAAAAATCTTAGAAGAAAAGCATTGTTTTTACATTTTTAAATCTCTCTTATGTCTGGTCAGAGGAAAGATGGTGAGATTCTCATGTGTGCTTCCCATGAGTATAAATTTGTCGCAATATGTATTGGTTGAAGAAAATGAATAAAATCTGGCTTATACAGATTATGCAGTTAGGAATAGGAGACATATTTTTACATCTCTTCCAGATTGTTTTTGGTACACTTTTTTCCTTTCCTTTCCATTTCTTCCCCTCCTTTTTCATTCTCTTCTCTCCTTTCCCCTCCTCTCCTTCCCCCTCTCCTTCACCCCTGACATTGTTTTGAGACAAGACCTCACGTGACCCTAGGTTGGAGAACTTGTTCAGTAGCAGAAGATGACCTTGAATTTCAAATCTTCCTTGCCACCAACTCTCAAGGGCTAGGATTACGTGTGGCAACAAGTCATAGTTTTTTTTTTCTTAATTATATATTCTTATTTTATGTGCATTGGTGTTTTGCTATGGGTGTTGGGGCCCCTGGAACTGGAGTTACAGACAGTTGTGAGCTGCCATGTGGTTTCTGGGAATTGAATCCAGGTCCTCCGGAAGAACATCCAAGTGCTCTTTACCACCAAGCTCTCTCTCTAGCCCCTAAGTGGGAGTTTCTTAAATGTGATGTGTTTAGTGATGAAACCTTATGACTGAACTTTTTGTGCTCTGACATTAAATTT
The DNA here is from genome assembly GCF_000317375.1 of Microtus ochrogaster. NCBI lineage: Eukaryota > Metazoa > Chordata > Mammalia > Rodentia > Cricetidae > Microtus > Microtus ochrogaster. The sequence goes on along the minus strand of NW_004949124.1, from coordinate 2,691,244 downwards.
TATTAGTCTGGCTTGTACCTTGCTCGGTTCTTTTCCCCATGTTCAGTTTTGTAGTGTACTACACTGATCATTTGGACATAAATTATTCAGATCTTCCAAATGGTGACACAGTTCGTTGTGCCATATCAAATTTATTGCAATGTCGCATTGTGCAATGTCAAAAAAATAACATATTTGTTAATATCACTGCTGGCCTCATCAGAAAGCTAGCAAGTATTAGGAGTTATCAAGCTCTTGGCAGCTGATAGAAATTTCCCAAAATTCTAATTTGCACTTGAGAGTTCTATATTTTATCATTGGTGATAGATACCATCAGTCATTTCCTTGGACACTACAGATCACTTTTCATTATTGAGAACTCGTCCATGTTTTTTCAGTTGTTTTTCAAGTACAGTGGTGGCCATTGGAAAAGTGGCTAGTTTAGCTGGCAACTCAACCACATGAGAGCTTTTATTAGGGGTAACCCGGGTACTGTGGTAAGCGGCAGAAATGCTATACTTTAATTTGGCGTTTCACCATCCTAAATATGGAAGCATGATTGAGAGTCAGTGTCTGGTGAGTATGAAGAACATGAAGGGTTGTTATTTTGTTGTTGTTTGTCTTTGTTCTAAACATGTGAGGTGAGAGCGGGTAAGTGATGGCAAGTACAAATTTCTGGCTGTACTTGTGAAGGTGCCAGCAGTTTCAGGAACTGTGGCTTTTTATATCATTAGTGTAAGTGTCAACACGGGGTAAAAAGCAAGTGGAATCTGCACAGTATTGAAAATATTTTCTCCCCATCTGTGCTTCTTCCCTGAAAGGATCTTGGAAGCAGCTTCTCTGGACAGAATAGAGTGTGGCTGAGCAGAGCAGCAGGGCTCTCAGCTAGTTCCTGTTGGGGGGTACCCTTTGGATGGTACCCTTAAAGGTGGGCCATTAGCAGAGGAAAGCAAGTGGACATGGTACTGTGTGGCACAAGTGGTACCGAGTGAAACCGGCAAAGGTCACGAGGCAGGATAGCAGAGTTGTCGCGGGAGATCTGAAAGAGAGCTTCCACTGCATTTCAAAGCTGTAGGGTTTAAGAAGCATAGTCCAGACCAGGATGCCAGGGCTAAAGACGCAAGACTTTTGTCTCTCACATGGAGAAGGAAGGGATGGTTGAGATGGCAGCTGGGCCAGTCTGGACTTTCTGAGAAAAGAGACGTAGTCATGGGACATATGCGTTGTGCTGACGGAGGAGGTGGGGGATAGGAACTGGGAAGATTGGGCAGGAGGTCATCTTCTTTCAAGGGGTAATGATAATACACACATTTGATAAGATATAAATATTTGAAGTCATCTACGCCACAGAGAACTTTGTGGAAATTCTCTAATAGGTTTCTGGGTCCAGCATTATCAGGAGCTATTAGTACTAATTAATTGGAATTTGGAACCCCCGACTTGGAAGATGGGTGTGTGTTTTAGAGATGTTTATGAAAGATGGTGTTTATCCCAAGGATTTCCTTTTTTTCCTTCCAGTTTCAAGGCTTAGGCACTTAAGCATCTTTGATCCAAAGGAAGGAGGTTCAGGGTTGTTCTAAAGGCAAGTGTCTGCTCAAGTGCCCTGAAGGATTGGGAGCACCAGGGAAGAACAGAGAGGGGTAAGGGAGATGTCCTGTAGCCTTGTTTTCAGAGAAAAGTTGAGATGTGAGGTGGGAATTACAAAACTGAATAACAGTTAGGTTTCCCAGAACCCCCTCTGTAACCCTATGACCCTGAAAATCCCTGTGTGTTCCCCGGTCACTTGCTACATTCAAAAGCCAATAAGATGATAATAGTGCTAACAACATGATAAGATAGCCGGAGGTCAGATTTCAAAGACTATAGTTCTTGCCATGATACATAGCTTAAGGACCAAAGAGCAGGGTATGTTGTTCATCTGAATTAGCTGCAGCTCATTTATTCCAGCAAGATGCTGGGCAAGACCAGCCCCTCCTAAGAAGGAATAAACACACGAGGCAAATCCATGGTTGTTCTCTAGGAAAACTAAGAATTCCAGGCTTTGGGAATCTAGGGTTCAGGAGGTATCTGACTTTTATGGGTGAAGACCCCTGGAGTAGACCCAGGGAGGAGGGCCGGGGGCTTTCCAGGGCTTCCATGGAGAGAGAAGGGTTTGGTCAAGAGAGTGGTTTCCATTCCAGCTGTCCTAATCCATGTCATGGGGAAGCCAGAGGCTCTGGGAGAGAGGCAGTGTCATCACAGGTCTTTCTCAAAAGAGCCTGGTCTGAGATTTTTGAGTACAAACCTGGAGTGTAGTACATTTGCTCCTGTCCCAAGCTACAGTTGTTGGCTTTCCAGGCCCTTGCTCGGAATGCTCCTGGGGGACCCTTGCTCTACTTACTAAGGGCAAGCATTAGCAATGCTAGAGTTAAGAGTTTCCCCAGCGTGTTCACACATACCCAGGTTTGATGCTCTCTTAAGCCCCATAAGATCAGCATTAGTAGACATCCAAATTTATAGAGGGGAGAGAGGAAGGAGCTGGCTGTGCAACAGGACCCTGCACCAACCCTGGTAATCCTGAGGAATGCAAACCACTTCCTCTCTTTATTCAAGGGACTCAGAGGAACTAGAGGGACCCAATCAAAGTCACAGAGATATTAAGAGTTAGGGGCCGGGTAAAAGCCAAACTTTTTGAACCCCTGGTCCACCTGAAGAACAGTGATTCTTTTCCATAGTTGGCTTGGGATTGGTTCTTTGTTGCTCTCTGCAAATGGAGAGGGTGAAGGGTTACTGTGTGGTTTTGTGCACAGTGCCTTGGGGACTTAGCCTGACTATTTCTCCCAGGCTTTCTGCCTTCCTCCCCACCCCAGCTTCTTCTGCCCTCTGCTCCTCCCCAGCAAAGAGGAGCAGGGTATCTGGGGCTGCCCATGTCTCAGCTTGCATAGCTGGTAATTAGTCCTTTGTGTCCAGCTAGGCACCTTTCATCCACCCCACCTGCTGGTGTCTGCTTTCCCCATTAGCATCTCCCAGCTCCTTGCTGAGCTCTCCACCCTCTCTGTGGCCAGATCATCTTGTTTGTCGAGATGATGGCCATGCAGTGCATCGACAGGGAAGGGCCACAAAGACGAGACTTGCTCACATTTTCCATAGTAGGTGCCAGGCGACTCTTTCTTATCCCCACCCCAGAGGCAGCTAGGTTTAGGTCACCTGGCTTAAAGGCAGACAGCTGATAGCTAGGCCTCCAAATTTGGGGCCTTTGGAGGCCTAGTTTTGTCTTTCAGTTCCTCTCTGTTCGTGAAATGGGAGCTGGCTCACCAGCAACTCTCTCGCCCCAGCAAAAGGCTCCTGATGAGTTCGTGGTCTCTAGAAACCTGGCCACAGCCCCAAAGTTCTCAGCTCCGAGGCCACTAGTATTGGTCAGCCAATCCAGCAGCCCCAGTCTTCCTTAAAACCCTGTTTTCATTGTCCTCATAGTTAGGTAGCTGGAGCACAGTTGCTGTTTGAATTTTTATTAAATTTGTGTTTATGTGAGTCACATGTAAAATCTGGCCACCTTTCAGGGCTCATTTAGCCGCCCGTGACTAGTGAACACTGGACCGAGCAGCACGGAAAGCATTTTCATTATAGCAGAGCATCCTTTTGGACTCCACAGCTTTCACAGCCAGACATGCCAGTCTGCTGGCGTCTACATTACCAAGACCACGTCCTGGGACATCCTAAAGCTTCCTTTGCTTTTCAGTGCGGTTGAACCTTCTCCCGTTCTCAAAGTGCAGGGACCCATTGTGAAGAGGGGGCACCTGGCAAGGGGTACCTCTGCAGAGGTGTCCTCCGTGAAATTCACGTGCATATGGGACTCAAGATGTTCTTGGTGTATGGGTGACTGACAAGATTCCATTCCGTCTGTGTAGGTGGGAACTTGGTGCTCACCTATTCTGTTCCTGCCGTTCTCCTGGGCATCTCCAGGTGACAGCTGGTTGTGGAGGGCAGTGGTGGCAGAAACAGGAAGGGATAGAGCTGAAGAAAGTGCAGTTGGCATCTGGATGCCTCTAGATTAGTCCTGTTGTGGGTGAGGGTAGGTGCCTCCCATATCTCTTTCTGAAGAGCGTTGACTGTAGGGGGATTTTTCCAGTTGTTTGTTTGTTTTCCTCCCAGAGAGAAGACAGGGCACTTTGGACTTGAAGTTTCTGGAACAGGGGCATTTCTTTTGTTCTCTTCCAGGTTCTGCCAGGCAGCCCAGTGTGCAGGACGCTGTTCGCCTGCTGCCCCAGCCGTACCTGTCATGTGCTTGGCAAATTGAACGAGAATTCTTTCTTTTTCTTCTTTTTTCCATTGCCTTCCCCACCCCATCAAATTGTAGGTGTGACCTCTCATTTTTCTGCTGCCTAGATGATTAAAAACCATGACTTAGTGGAAAAATGCTGACCTCCTCAGGGTCAGCCTCTTAAGCAGCTGTCGGAGATAAGATTGTGCTGGCAAAAGGCTCAGAAACACTCTGCAAGGCTTTCTGTCTTTTCCCGAAGCTGTTCTGGTGCAGGATGTGTTTTTTGTGGTTGCTTAGTTTTGGAGAGAGATATAGTTTCTAGAGGCACAAATTTGTGTGATCTGATAATAAAACAAAATCTCTGATGGCAGAGTTAGAGTAATTATGAGAGTGATTTTTACAAATACAAGCTTTGTGAAAATATTTTTTTTTTCCTGAGCCTGGCCAGTGGTAGTACACACAGGCAGAAGCAGGCAGGTCTCTGGGAGTTCGAGGCCAGGCTGGTCTACAGACAGGACAGGCTCTGAAACTACACAGAGAAACACTCTCTCACAAAAGCAAAACCAAACCAACACACACACACACACACACACACACACACACACACACACACACACCCCTTTTAACGTTTCTTGCTTCGAGGAGCTCACAGTGCAGAAGCCTTTAGCAACTACTGTAATGTCGGCTGTGGGATGCTCGGATCACCCCCACAAGGACTTATGGACCTGACTGTGGAGCTCTTGCTGTGAAAAGCATTGATTGTTATTATTTTCATGACTGTGTTCGTCGTGTTGCTTCACGCTCGGGAGTAGATACCAACTCTAGACCTGTGGAAATCATTGCAAAGAAGGCATTAGGATTTGAGTTTTGCTTCGGTCTTCCAAGAATTGTATCACTTCTGTATTTATTACCTTGGACCCACCAAGTGTGATGAGAAGGCCACTTCATTTCTCTGGAGGAGAAATTGAGGTGGGAGCTTGAGAGGACCTGGAAGGGGTCACGCAGCTGATGACAAGGGTCTATAATAAGGATCCAGATCCCGTGGCTCAACCCAGTATCCTCAAAGGGGTTCTTTACTCAAGTCCTGTAGTTATCTGATTTCTAGGAATGTGGCCTGCACTTCTAGCTCTAGGGGTCTACCACTACCTACTTCATACCGTCCTTATGAAGACAGAGGTCCTGCTCAGCAACGGCCTCCTCCATTATCAACATCACCCTTCCAGCTTGTAGTAGGATCTGCTGTTCTGCTGCTGCCCGGGCTGCCTCTAGTCCTTTCTGTTATTCGGTGTCTTGAGTGATCGTTAGAATCAGGGTTCTCACGTCTCCCGGCCATGCCACAAGCTGTCCTGTGGAAGGTAGAAGGTTGGTCCAGAGGCTTCCTTTTAGCTCCCACAGCTGCATCTCAGGTCCAGAAGGATGAGAGTCTAGACTGGGAAAACTTGGGGCTTCTGTTTATTGGACAGTCATCCCTGTCCATGAACTGGAGCCTTCCTCAGCCAATGGGATAGTAGGAATCTGAGTCTGACTTGCTTCGCTCACCTTTCCCTCTGGAAATCTGAAGTGATAAGATGGACCCAGGTGTATCCTACTTAAGGATGAGCTTTGAATCCTGGTTTGGCCTTGTGGCCTTCAGAGTCCCAGGCTCTTGCCTAAGCTGGCAGTGATGTCTCCGTGAAGGCACAGATATCGGTAGAGCTTTGCAAAACGAAGCCTGCTTTCCGCTCACTGGAAAGTGCCTACATCCCCCCACAGAGCTCATGCTTGGAAGGGTCCTAATGGCCTCACCCCCCAGGATGGGCTCAGCTCCATAGAAGTGAGCAACACCCCCCCCCCAGTCAAAGCCTAGCTGACCTGCTCTCCACCCACACTTGTCGTTGTGAATGCTCCGCAAAGTCCAAGGGCAAACATCTGAGTGGGTGGCTTAACAGGAGCCGGTGGTCAGCTTTCCTACCTGAACTGCGTGGGTCCAGCCTCTCCCTGGTTTGTTTTCCTTCTGGCTGCTATTAGGATACTTTTTACGAGCCCTTTTAAGTCTTTAATGATGCGTGTTCCTGCCGCTGGCTTAAGGTTTAATCCCAAGCAATAGGCCTTTATTGGATAAATGGTTAATAATCACTGGTCTGAGGGGATTGAGACGCTTTGTGAGGCCTGCGATTCTCAGAAGGCCCACGTGGCCTGTGACAGGATCTGAGTGTGTGTAGGGAGATCAGACACTCCAGGAGTTCTGCAGAACTGGGGAGGCGGCCTAAGTATCTCTTCATACAGCAAAAGCCAGCAGCTTCCCTGCATTTTTCCAAACTCCAAATATCTCTTTCCATCCACTTGAGTTCGATGCAAACAGACTGTGTGACCTTCAGTGAAGACTCCTTTTCCCCTAGGGGCCTGGGTTTCCTGTCTGTCAGACAGAGGAGGGAGGGAGGAGATGACCTTGAAGGTGCCAAGTATCAGTGATCTGGTGAGCCCCAGATTTCCCAGGCCAAAGCTCCTCTCTCTTTGGGTGTGTCACTGAGGGTTATGAATGGCAAGGGACCAGCAGGCCAGAGGATTAAGTGCTTAGCTACTGGGCAGAGAATTGGGTCAGCTGGAGTCACAGGGCAGTATTGCAAAGGGAAGCCAAGCTTGGCTCTTAGTTTTATAGCCTGGCTCAGTGTTTCGGTCGGCACTGGACAGAACCCATAGTGGGCATTAATAAGCGGTGCCTCTTTCACGGGACTCTGGAAGGAGAGGCGAATCCTCCAGGTGTGCAACTGGCAAGAAGCCAGGGTTGCTCACAGGTGAAAAAAAGGGAAGGCTCCAAGAATTCTGTTCCCAGCTAGCTTGTGACTAGAGGCCTTGCCTTGATCTGAGTTTGGCTTGGACGTGACAGTTTCAATAAGATCCATAGGGGCCGGTGATGCCGGAGTGTGGGAGCAAGCACACCTGAGCTTGCGTCTTCGTTAATGTCAGACTAGAACATGAGGAGCACTTGGTTTTGACTGTGTCAGTTTGAAATGATGAAGAGCCCGGTTGTTTGTTTCTTCTCGGCACCGGTAATTACTCTGGCAGGAGCGTGATGTTTTCACATCCGTTGTATGATGTGGACTGCAGGCATAAAATGCTTGTTCCGAAGAGAGGCCTTACTGTGAAGACATGATTTTCTGTTCTTTTATCTAGCAGGAAAGCACTACAGCAGAGTTACACCCACCCTTTTGTTCAGTCTTATGGGCCACAAATTTTTAGCTTCAGGATTAGAAGAAATGTCTGGCTTTGGAATAATTTTCCCTAGAACGTACTCCCCTGGTTCCTTTCTTACACCCACAGTGTCTAGAAGGCAGAACATAATCCTTGGAAGATGGCCAGTGCGCTCTCTCTCTGTCTGTCTCTCTCTGTCTCTCTCTCTCTCTCTCTGTCTCTCTGTGTGTGTGTGTGTGTGTGTATGTAAGGAAAGAGCCAAGCTTCTCTTTTCAGATACATATGTGACCCGATGTCTGTTTTGCTCTTTAAAATTTCAGATCTTTCCCGACCCATCGGACTTTGACCGATGCTGCAAACTGAAGGACCGGCTGCCCTCCATCGTGGTGGAACCCACAGAGGGGGAGGTGGAGAGCGGGGAGCTCCGGTGGCCCCCTGAGGAATTCCTGGTCCAGGAGGATGAGCAAGACAACTGCGAAGAGACAGGGAAAGAGAAGAAAGAACAGTAGAGTCCCGAGGGCTCACCTGGGTCGTGCGAGCCAGAGTACCTGAACTGTTTTTCCCATCACGATGGAAGAAGAGAGTGAGCCACAATCATTCTGAAAAATGTCAAACGAGGCTTCCGTTTTGCACCTGAAAATCTCCGAGTCGGTTTTCTTTTGTCTTTTTTTTTTTTTTTAATTCGTTGAGCAATGGAGCCCTCTGACAACTTGCAAGGCTGAGAAAGGAAGCTGCTGAAAACAGGGGTGTGGGTGGGGGTATGGGAAAGGGGTGCTGCTCAAGATCCCTATCTGAACTCTAGTGCCAGAGGCAGTGTGTGTGTGGTGGTGGGGGTTCTGGCTGAGGGAGGGAGGTGAGCACATGAGCAAGAAACATTTTGGGTTAAGAAAAAAAGTGAAAACAAAACAAAACAAACCCCACATTTTTTAAAGAGAACTACAGCCAGTAAGTGCTTAACAGCATTTGCTCTGGCTGCCGGGGCATCTGACAACCAAGTTTTCATCTCCAGTTGCTACTCACCTCCACTAACCTTTGCTTTCATTTCAAGCCTGTTGGCTACCCACAGAGAAACGGGGCCAGGACAAACCGCCTATGAGCCTATGAAGTCAGCTGGGGGGCTCCACAGGAAAGGAAGCGTCCCCCTGTCCTTCCCGCAGACTCTGCCCCAGCTGCTTCAGGTTCTCAGCCCCCAGGGACCTGGAGGCTTGTAAGGGATAGTACTTTTGAGTTTTTCTTCCTATTTAGCTTTTTTGCCTCCTAATACATTGGGGGAATAGTCAGAGCACTTCTAGCCCTTATGGAACATCCCAAGGCTGCAGCCTGAACACGGAGTGCCTCCCTCCACTGGGGGTCTCCTAAGAACTCTTACCAAGTCCTCATGGAGCAGAATGGTAGAAGACTCAGCTCCCCTAGGCCTGCTTTTCTGTCTCCTTTGGTCACAGCAGTCAAGGGGATGGTCCCTAGCTCTGCTATGAACTATCACCCATCTGACCTGCAGCACCACTTCAACGGGGTTTCCAGCCTGACTTCTGGTGGGAGGTAAAAGCAGAGTGTGTTTTCCTGGTTGGATGGTTGGCTAGTGGGGGCTTTCATGATGCTGATAGATTAGCTGAAACTCCCATGTGGTACCGGATTTCCCATGGAGTGGTTTTTACCCTGGGGTCACTGCTGCTCCCTGTGTTACACCTGAATACAAGTTGGGGGAAGGTATGGGGTGACCTGGGATATCCTTGTGGAATAGCAGCCTTTATCCCTTTCCCAACTCACCTGTTTCTGGCAAGGGTAGCAGTTGCATGGGGGAAATTAACATCTGGACTCAGCCTCTGATCATAGCTCAGAACCTTCTGGAATAGTAGGTTAGAAGGCAGAGTTCTCAGAGCGGGACTGTTTGGTCAAGAGGTGGACTTAAAGCCTTCCTTGGGCTTCCCTCAACCAACTGAGGCACTCCCAATGTCCCCTCATATCTCTGTCAGTCCAGCTTGACCCCCATCTTTGGACTAGTGTGTCTAGCTGTATTTAATACCTCAAAGTCAGTGTGGCTCTGGGCCACGTTGGGGCAAGAGCGTGGGGGTGTGCTGTTGACGCGGCATTCAGCGAGGTTCGGATTGGGGATGCCGATGGTCATTCCCCCACCCCCTGCCTCTTCCCTCTGTCGTCTGCCTGTGATACACACCGATGGCAATAACTTTTTCCGGCTCCTCGCAGAAGTGGGAGAGAGCTGCAGCCAACCCCGTGACGGGGGAAGCGTCTCTCTCTTGCTCTCGCTCTGCTCTGTTTTGGCTACAGAGATCTGTTCATCCCATGTTTCCCCTCCTGCAGCATTTCCTGTCCCTCGCCTCCCTTTATGGACAGCTGTCTGGCCTTTTAAATTCTTGTGTTTTGGTGTCTTCTCAGCCCTGCCCCAGTTATCTGTCTTGGTCTTGCTGTGTGATGGAGACGTGCTTGTAAATCCAGTATCAAATCAGCTTTGTGTATATGTGTGTTTATGGGGTGGTTTCTTCCTTTCGCTGGTCACTAGACCGTGTTGTACAACTGTGTGCAGTCTGAGCAGGCCAGGGCCTGACAGTTAATGGCAGGCCCCTCAGCCATTGAGCCTGCTGGGGAGACCCAGCTGCTTTTGGGCAAGTGGCTGAGCTCCTGTCTGGCCGCCGCCTCCTCCTCCTCCTCCTCCTCCTCCTCGGGCTCGGGGTCTACCGCCTCCTCTTCGGGCTCGGGGTCTTGGTCCTGCTCCCCCTCCTCGGCCGCCGCTACTGTCGCAGCGTCCTCCCCCGGTTCTTCCCCCGAAGCCTCGGCCG
>NW_004949124.1:2666583-2680959 GCF_000317375.1 Microtus ochrogaster | reverse complement strand
CCTCCTCCTCCTCCTCTTCTTGTAATCTGTGTGTATTTCTAACTGATCGTATTGAAAAAAAAATCCTAGTATTTCAGTGACATTGCCTGTTGTGAGATGAACCTCCTGTGACTTCTGTCTGTTCTGTTTTGAGGCTCAGGGAGAAACTAGCATTTTTTTTTTTTCCAAACTACTTTTTGTCACTGTGACAGTTGTAAATAAAGTTTGAAAATGCTTTCCATTCTGGCCTGGGTTTCTTCTCCCCCCCCATCCCCCCGTCCATGCATGGGAATGGAGTTGGCTCAGGAGTCAGGGGACTTGCCCTAGAGAGGGCTCACAAGTGTGTCTCCTGCCGGCGCATTACACTAACGCTTCATGGGAGTCATGACTAAAAGTCTGTTCACCGGAGTCCAGCGTGGTGAACTGATGAGTTTTGTTTTTAAATAGGAACATGGCCCTGAGGTAGCCACATCACTGACACAGTCTCATTGCAGCACGAATGACGACTTTCCACAGTCGAGTAGACTCAGTCCTCTGTCCATGTAGCTCTCTACCCTCTGCGTACTCTCCCTCTTCCAGAGACCACGGCAACTGGGGTAGAATTCCAGAAACCCTGGAAGTACGCACGGAGGGAGAGAGGGAAGGGTGTAAGGATCCTCCTCAGTACCTCCTCCTGACCTTGAGGATCTTTGTGTGGCCACAACTCTCCTGGTGAAAGTTGTGGTGACCGTCAACACTCAGAGGACCCAACGTTCCGCGTGAGTCCACCTAACACCTGGTGGGACGGAAACAACCTTTCTGCTGTTAGCAGTTCTCAGTTCCTGATGCACATTGGAATTCTCTGGAGAACCCCATAGGCAAATGCTAGGCCCTTACCCCCAGAAACTTGGATTTCAAGGGTTTGAAGTGGACTGGACATCTGTATTTTCTAGAATCTCTTGGGAAGATTTTTTTAGCACGAAGCCAAAGGTCTGAACTAACCCTTTAAAGGAAGAGAAACTCAAGATGTGTCATAAGAGTTTTCATAAAGGCTGGGGCTGGGGAGTGGCCACACCTAAGTATGAACACAGAAATGAAACACGGTCCCAGCCGTTGGCCCAGTGCGCACTACTTGTCCCACAAAAGGGGAAGTAAACAAACTAGCAATGACCCAGGCTCCTGTGGTGTGTCATCTTGTGTCAAATGGCAAACGTGAGTTCAAGGTCAGGAAGAGGCTAGGCGCTCTGAGAATGACGGTTAGGTCAGTGGGAACGTTCAGAAGGCCACAAGAAGAGCTGCCGAGAACTGACCGGGTAATGAAGAGCTGAGAGACGAGAGGCTCACTGTGGGCGGGAGGAAGCTGCACAGAGGAAAGCCTTGGCATGGACTTGACCGGCACGGGTGGAAACAGACAAGGTGAGGAGGACTACTCAGTCATGGGGACCTTCAGACTTCATTCTGTTCCAAGGGGAGGACCTTGCCTAGTGTCATCTCCATTGTGACGTATATCCACTCAGTGGTGCAGGGAGGAGGCAAGATGAGGCTCTGGAAGACCAGGGCAGACTTGGCGGGTGTCCGAGGGAGAGAAGGTGATGCACGTAGATGAATTTTTGAGCATTTTCTACCCCGAGGCTGCATATTTTTGCCTTCAGTAAGCCCTCATTTAGACTCCTAACACTGGTGAATAGACATAATCATGCGATCTGTGCTCAACTCTCAGCCAGTACTGATGGAACATCAATCCATGCAGATGTTAGCCTTATGAAGCTCCCAGATGGATGAATCTGCTACCCAGAGAGGAACTTGAAAAATTCATCCATTTCCATATTAGGTTGTCCCTCTATCTTACTCCAATATTTTGAAGTTTATCTAATGTGGACACCTTGAACACACCATCTCAAAAATCTGTCTCTACTTGCATAGATATCACTTATGTGGGAAATACTACGAAGTGACAAAAAAGGAGAGAGAATCGAGATGTGATTTATGTGGTCGTAGCACCTGAACTCAAAATATAGACATTTACTGGATTTCCATATAGTAATAAACAACTGGAAATTGGAATTGAAGTAATATAACATTTACAGCAGCATCTAAAAACTATGACATAGGGATAAATGTTCAGCATATTAAAAACCCGGCAACAAGTTCACAAAACTGAAATTAAAGAAGACATACATAATTGAAAGATATACCATGTTCATGGACTTGGGGACTTGATGTAATTAAGGCAGTACTTTCTTGATTGATTTATAAATTCAAGACAATCAAAATCACTGCATGAAAGTTGTTTTCTTAAAAGCTGATGTTCTGATGCCGACATGTCTATAAAAATTCAAAAGACTCAGAAGGGCCAAAGCAATGCTGGAAGAGAAAATAGAACCCCATAGTCTTGCAATTCTTGATTTCAAAACTTATCACAAAGCAACAGCCATTAGGACAGCATAGTATTTGCATCAATAGATTTATAAGACAGACTGCAGTCCAGAAATTACTTGACATAGGCCAGTTGATTTTTTTTGACAAAAGTTCTAAGTCAGTCCAGTGGAGAAAAGAGTTCTCTCAACAATTGTGAAAGTAGGAGCTTGTGGTCACAGAACCCCAATTCTTTGTCTCAGTCTCGTGTGCTCTTCTAGACAGAATGATTCTGTTTGAAAATAGCTTCTTCATTTCTCGTGGTTGGCCAATCTCTTCAACATTGTCCTACTTTTCAAATCTCCCGATAGAGGTACAGCAAGGAGTGACTGATGAACTGTGTTACACGGGCTGATAGAATTTGGCTCTTTCATTTGGACTTCAGGCCAGTTTCGTCCTGTCTAGACTCCTCTGCGTTCTTGCCTGGGGACTGAAGATAAGACAAACAGCTCTGAAATAGGATTGCGAATACTCAAATGCATAGCCGGCCCCCACAGTCAGGAGTTTCTTTACCCTCTTCTTGAAGATCGTATGGCTAATGAATAATAGCTCCTGTCTTCTGGGCCCTGATTATTTCCTCTGGTTCCTTTGTGCACACAGTATAAAAGTAGCCTCACGGTAAAATGTTCTTCTCCCCTCAAGTGCAATTCCCCTTCTGACACCTTTTGTTCATCATTCTGAGATTTGAAAAGCAAAGAGAAGTGTGGAAAATTTCAGGCCTGACTGTCCACCAAGATATTGGACAAAACATCAGGTTTGATCCCCAGCTTTGCAGATACAACTTGAGGTGGTGCAGGGCTGTAATTATAGAACTCAGGAGGGAGAAACAGGAGGAGCAGACATGAAAGGTCATCCTTAGGTTATGTAGCAAGTGATGGTTGAAGTTGGCGTGAACAGAGGAGAAAATCCAGGGGAGAGATATAGCAAATAGAAAGGCCCTGCAGGAGAATTTGGCTTGACCTTTCTGAGACAAGTCTGTAAGACAGTAGCTACAGCAGAGGGAGACATGTCTGTAAGACAGTAGCTACAGCAGGAGAAAGGTGGCTCAGATCAGGGACCACATTTGTGGGTCTTAATGGCTATAAACCTGTGAATTTAAGGTTATATGACCCTCTGTGAGCAATGCTCAAGGAAGTGAGCTTCTGCATCAGGCAACCATGAACATCTTTTGGTCTGCCCATCCGAAACTGGTAGACCAGAAAAACTGCCCCTTCCTAACAGGGATTCTAGATCTTCAAAGAATGAGATCAAATAGAATTCAATCATTCATCCATCCCTAAATAACTCTGATTATGATGGGAATATGAGTTCTGGGAGAAGAATGCTTGACCTTTAGCCTAGCCCTTCCTCTCACCTTTTCTTCTCTTTGTCTCACTTTCCTCATTTATAAACCATTATGGATTATGGCTACTATGAGCTTAAATGCATTTCTAAGAGTAACCCGCTTAGAACTGTAGCAGGCCCTTAAAAAATGCTCAAGAAAGCTGGGAGGTGATGGCGCATGCCTGCAGAGGCAGATAGATCTCTGTGGTTTGAGGCCAGCCTGGTCTACAAGAGCTAGTTCTGGAACAGTTAGGGCTGTGACACAGAGAAATCTTGTCTCAAAAAACCAAAACCAAAAACAAACAAAAAACAAAACAAAAAAAGAAAACTGCCCAAGAAATGTTAGCCATCGAGAAACACAGAATAATATTTCAACCCCAAAGATGTCCACATCTGGATCTCAGGAACTTGTGACTATGTTATGTTAAATGGCAAGAGGTGGGGTCATGATTGCAGATGGAACCGTAGGGTTGTTACTTTATCAGTTGACCTACGCCTGAGGATCGTGCGTTATCTAAGTGAGTCCAGTCTAAGTACAAGGGTCATTGCATTAAAAGAAAGGAGGAAAGGGCTGAGTAGATAGATGGCTCAGTAAGTGAAGTGCTTGCTTTGCATGTACAAGGATCTAACTTTGATCTCCAGGACTCATTAAAAAAAAAGTTGGGTATAAAAATGGGTCAAGTATATCATATCCCTCCCCTGAGGCTCAGGGACTATTTAGTAAAGGAGCAGAAAGACTGAGGTGGAGATAGGGGAGGATCCAAGCCAAACACTGTCTTCTGGACCTGACTTCTGTGCTCCACAAACTCACAGTAGCTGCATCTGTGTGCATGAGCTCAAACCAGTCAACATTCTGGCATTGGTCAGGGAGACTGGGTCATGAACCTCCACCTCTAGTTAAAGAGCTATTGACAGTTGATGGTTTCTGGAGCAGAAAAAAATAAACCATAAGGTTGGGAGGTGGTGGGAAAAATGAGTAGGTCTGGAGGAGTTAGGGGAGGATTGGAAGTGAATATGATCCAAATGCTTTATATGCATTATGAAGCTCCCAAAATAATGTCTATCTATATCTATATAGAGATATAGCTATAGATCTATAGGCATATAAGTAGATCTATAAATATCTGTAAAACAACTGCATCATTATACTATCTATCTACTTATAGATCTATAAATAGATAGATCTATAGATATCTATAGATAGGTAGGTAGGTAGAGAAATATATCTATATATATATATCTATAGGTAGGTAGGTAGGTAGGTAGATAGATAGATAGATAGATAAATAGATAGATCTATAGATCTCTAGGACCCATCTTTAAAAGCTGAGTGTACAAATAGGTCAACAGTATCATACCCGTTCTCTGGGGGGTAGACATCTATAGATTCATTTATACACCCATAGAACTATAGATATATCTCTAGATAGATAGATAGATAGATAGATAGATAGATAGATAGATAGATAATTGTGCACTTGTTTTTCCAATGAAGCAGTTGCAGGCAGATCCTCTGACCTCTACAACTGTAAGATGAGAGTAAATTACTTTAAGTTACTGATGTTTTAATACTGTTATATCCACAACCAGAAACTAAAACGCATTCCTGTGTATGGGCCTTGTCTATGTGGCGTCCAAGAGCAATGACTGCACAGGGTCCCAGACTTCTTCAGTCTCAGTGTCCTATGTAGGCACCAGGAAGAGACATCTGTCAGGTGGAGAAGCCATCAGGACCGGGGAATGGATTGCTTTGGAGACTATAAAGCCTTTGCACTAGACGCTTGAGAATTAGTGACGCACAATTCTCATTTAGTAGAATTCTCCTCTCTCTCTCTCTCTCTCTCTCTCTCTCTCTCTCTCTCTCTCTCTCTCTCTCTCGTTACCTGGATGGAAAGCTTATGCTGGTAGGCCATTGATTTGCAATACTTTCTTGCCATTTTCTGCCAGAGAGAAACCAACTGAATGAGCAAAACAAATTTACTCTTCTCCGTGTCTCGCTCCAATTTACAGCACTCTGGCCTTCCTCCATTTCTTGTTTCTCACCACCCTTCTGCAAATCGTGTCTTTTCATATAGGAGATGATTCTGTTTTCACACAACCAGCAATGGTGGGGATGACAAAAGGCTGTGGAGTCTGAGGACCTCATCTGTCAAATCCTATTGGGCAGAATACAGGTTATTTGCATTTTGGTTTCCTCTGATAGCTGCTGTCCTTCCTGCTCACCAAAGAGGACTCGATGAATACATATTTTCCCCTCCCTCAGTGAAGTAGGTGTTTTCAGGGTATTTCATCAATGAGGAGGTTGATACCAGAGCTTCACGATACAGTTTGTGACCAAAAGGAGAAGTATTAGAATCAATTCTGTACTAGTAAATATGTTAACCAACTGGCTAAGAGAAAAACCAAATGAGAAAAGCAATAACGCTAGTATTTTCCCATCACCATGGTATCAATGCTTTCTCTGTGGCCAATGTCATAGAACTGACATGGGTCCAAATTTGGTTCAGCTGAGCACAGCTCTGGAATCCTCCATATTGACCCCTTCTCAGTCATGAGAATACAGAATTGACTTCCTTCTCTAAGGAATGACTACCTCAAAAGCCAGAGCAATCCCTAGCTCAGGAAGAAAATTTACTGAAAAAAGTGTCTGGTACAGTGTTGGAGTAGGGAGTGTTACTTGTTCCCCGCCACCCAGAACTGAAATAATCACACAGAAACTGTATTCATTAGATCACTGCTTGGTCCATTAGCTCTAGCTTCTTAGCGGCTAACTTTTACATCTTAGTTTAACCTATCTCCATTAATCTGTATATCTCTACGTGGCTGTGGCTCACAGGCTAAAGTTCCAGCATGTCTGTCTCTGGCTGTGGCTCCATGGTGGCTCTCTGACTCTGCCTTTCTTTCTCCCAGCATTCAGTCCAGCTTTCCCTGCCTACCCAAGTTCTGCCTTGCTATAGGTCCAAAGCAGTTTCTTTATTCATTAGTGGTAATCACAGCACACAGCGGGGACTCCCTCATCGGTACCATATTTTTCAAACTGAATTATGACTCACAATGATGGTGAAATAAACTTATTTGTTTGTGGGTTACAACCAAAAATTTTTCAAAAAAGAAAAGAAGTCTAGAATAGAAGAAAAGGCATCAGAGGGTAGTAGAAGGAACAGCAACTATATAGATATACTATGATGGGTCATGGACAACATATTTTTTCTTGCTGTGGCTCATAGTCAAACATTTGAGAGCCAACTTGGTGAATCTGGCTTTCTAGAAAGCTGCCCTTTTTACGTAACAGAGTCATGAGTGGGAGGAGGGAAATGAGGAGGAGTACCTTGAGAGCTCTCTCTACACAGGAAATGGGGCTTGGGCACCCAACATAAGGTACAGGCAGAGAGGGTATAGGTGAAAGCCTTAGAAGGCTTCTCTGCCCCTGCTCTCCTCCGAGGCCAAGGGTGAGCTCCAGGAAGTAGGTGGCACCTGAGCCTGGAGGAGAGACAGCACATGGGGAGAGAGAAAGCAACACCGGAAACGTGCTGCAGGCTAGCTTTCACTGGAGTCCACCACAGCCTCTACCAGACACCCAGAACCACGCAATAAAAATAGCTCAGGGTCTCAGCTGTGCTGTGCAGGGGCATACTATGTAGGGTGCTGAAGTGTCAAATGAACTGGGGTTGGGGTCATGGCAGTGACACAGTGTGGGGCCACAATTTCCTGCTCTCCAATGAGAGGTCAGTTCTCCTGCCCGAGGTCATCGGGACTGGTGCCATGAATGGGATCTTCCTATTGCAGGGTTGCTGCTCCCCCATTCCTTTATATAAGGTAATATTTTTTTAAAAAAATGACTCATGCTGTGGACTGGGAAAATGGCTCAGTTGGTAAAGTATTTGTCTCAAAAGTATGAGGACCTCTGTTTGTATTCCCATTACCTACATAAGAAAAGCTAGACATGGCATCTGTAATTCAGTACCAGGGAGGTGGAGGCAGGAGGCTCCCAGGGCTCCCTAAGGCTCCCAAGGCTCCTCGAGGCTCCCCGAGGCTCCCTGAGGCTTCCAAGGCTCCCCGAGGCTTCCAAGGTTCCCCGAGGCTCCCCAAGGCTCCCCGAGGCTCCCCAAGGCTCCCCTAGGCTCCCTGAGGCTCCCCGGCCAGCTAGTCTAGATGAATTGCTGAGCTTCAGGTTCAGTAAAGATACCCTGATTCAAAAACTACAGTGGAGAAGCAACTGAGGAAAGCACTCAGAGCAACCTCTGGCTTACACTCACTCTTTCTGTGTCTCTGTCTCTCTGTCTCTTTCTGTCTCTCTGTCTCTTTCCTGCTTGTTGTGCGAGCTAGAGGGGGGGGATATTAAAAATCACTCATGTGGGGATGTACTCTTACTCCCTAGAGGCTCTCAGGGCCCAGCAGGTTTTACTCAGAGGATTGCCCCTCCAGAGGGTGCTCTGGGAACCGCGAGGAGACAGGCCTGCCCCCAGAAGTCTTCTCCTTAACTAATGCCTGCTACTTCTCAAACCCTATGCTAAGGCTCATTGTGTTAACAGACAACTTACCTGTGAGACTCCATATTCAGTCCGAAAAGCAAGCGCTGCAGTTTTCATTCCCATCTGGTCCCACAGAGCCCTGGCTTGTGGATAATCTGGTTTGAGCCTTGCTTTCAACCTCTCTTGCCCATCTTGAAAACCACCACGTCGCTCAGAGACTAACAACATTCACAAGGGCATCACCCTTGACAGTTTGTGAGGTCCATTGTCTTATTTTATTTTAATTAGTTTCGGTAGCGTTTCTTAGGCAAGAATCCATACAATCCAGGGGTATGAGTGAAATAACAAGATGACATGTATATTTTCATACACGATTCAGTGAAGTTTAGCATTTCCTGCCATCAGGGGGAAGGGCACAAACCGCAGTAAGGTAAACCATACCTATTTTCCACCGACAGAAGTCACGAATGTTTTCATTTTTCACAACACACTTGTTGCGAGTATCGTGAAATAACATTTGTTGTCATGACGACTTCAAAATACACCCCCTCCTGGACCACACTATACAATGCTTTAAGAAGGGAGCTTTATGACTTTTCCACGAATCCATGTGTTTTTAAATATCTTTCAATAGCTGAATCTTATCAGAATTGATGTTCTTTGCAACCTTCTGTGTCTTATGTCACTTGAAACATTTTCCTGAGAAGAGAATCAAAATTTCTTCAAGCTTCTGAAATGATCCACAACACAAAAACAATCCCTCCCTCCCTGCCCATAAACTGGTGGTGCTACGGCCCCGAGCAGGGCTGGAGTTGTGTAGAAAGGCAAGAAGGATACACCCTTCACCCAAGGGCCTCAGAACCCAAGGAAATAAGTGCAAACAAACAATTGCACAGTGATCTGGAGGTCATGCATGGGTGGAGGTTGCACAAGAAGCATGGCCGGGGAAGTCTGCAAGAGCTGTGGGACCTGGGGTGGTGAGGAGCAGGCAGGCACAGCCTTGTTTCTGACTCTGGAGGCCCGGTTCACTTCTAATCAAGACGACAGAGCCCATCCATCAAACCGAGGTAAGATACTCAGGGAGCAGCACCTTCCTAGGCTTGCTCCTCTTTCTCACCAGCTATCTACTGCATGGCAGTTTTTCTAGAATTGAACCATCAGGGAGGAGCTGGAGACACATGAACCCTGGGAGACAAATAAGACATCACATGAGTAGGAAGTAGAAACAGCACGCAAGATTCCGGGCCCTTCTCCAGCTTTATAGAACCAACTACTGGTGGGGAGATGCTGACCAGCTGGGCTGTAGAGCTGTAGAGGGGAGACTCCCAGACCTGGGAAGCCTCCTGCAAGTCATGCAGAGAGATCCAGGTTATAGCCTTTGTCAGCTGTTAGCTGTGATGTGGTAGGTTTTGGAGTGATGTAGCTGCTTTTGAGCCATCTCTGTTCCTGTAAGCCTTCACCCATAGTCTGCTAGTAATCCCAACAAAAACCCACTGGTTCACTAAGGCAGACTCTGCTGCCGTGGTCACTTCAGTCTGTGTGGGTTCCTTTCCTGGGGTAAGTTGACCTGTCAATTCCCCCTTTCCAGGAAAAGCCTGTTGCATAGTGCTGTCTATCCACACCCCAGGCCTGGGGAAGAGGGCTCTCAACTAGCAGCCCATTTACTTATCTTGATCTAAGAGGCTGCTTGGGACACAAACCTGGTGAAACAAGGAGAGTTCTCAGAAGCAGGACAGCAAGGCTTTTCACTCTGCTTGGAAGCCAACCCCATCCTTTCTCCTAGGACTAATTTGGCTGCCTAGAATTGGAGTAAAGTTATTGCTTCGCTATTTCCTCATCTCTGCTCACACTTGTCTGGGTCTCTGGGGCTTTCCCTCTCATTCCCTCCTCCCAACTTTTGCTTTAACTCTCAAGCTTGCCTAAGTCCCCAAGTCCTGTTTGCCAACTGCCCTGAAGACTCATCTTTCCCCAGGGGCCTGTCTCGCTCGCTCATCCTTTGTTTATAATTGAGATATAATTTACATAAGGTGCCTGGTTTCTTGGCTGACTGTCACAATCACCACTTACTCACCATGAAGCCACCACAAGGGACAGATATAGATTGCTGTACCCGAGGCTTCTTAGCATCCTCTTCCCAGTCAATGACTCTGCCAAGGGGGAACTGCTCAGCTGATCCTTGCCACCATGACTTTGAGCAACCTTCATATGTGATGGATCCAGGCCCTCTGGGACCTGCAGAGGCACAGCTGGCACAAGCTGGCACTTCCTCAGGACCATGAAACAGGAAAGGGGCAGAGTCGGGGGGAGGGGAACACCAGGTGTCGTTGTTGGAGAAAATAATCACCAGACTCATTTTCAGACAGCAGACCGAAGATTCAGACATGACAGAGAGTTTAGTCCTGTGTGGTCAGTACAGGCTGGTTTGAGGGACACACGGACAGTTGATCAAGCAGAGCTGAGGTTAGAACTCAGGAGTCTTGAGCTGTCTCCCTTCTTTTCATTTTTGGGGGGACCTGTTAAGGGGAAATGCTTCCCAATCACTGATACATAATAGAATTGCTGGGGAGCTTTAAGAAATATCCAAATGTACAGGCCCCATCCCAGACCAAGGAAACTACCACCTCTCAGCAGCCCGGGTTGATGTCCCTTTTCTACGCTTCCAGGTGATGCTAATGTCACTGGCAGGGGTGGTTCATGAACCACAGTTTGGGTAGCCAAGACCTAGAAAGAGCTCTCTGTCCATCTCACTTGTCTTCACAGAAATATATTTTGCAACAATTTGCAGATGTAAAGGTAGTATAAGGCTCCCGACTCAGTCAAGCTACCGCTTGGTGGCTCGCCTTGGGTGTCAACTTGATTGTGTTACAGGGACCTTGGGTGAGAGATGCTCCTCTAGGCGTGCCACCAAATTCATTCTTAGGATGGACAAAGAATTGCTTCCCTGGGGAAGAAGCTCCACATAGAACAAAGCAGGAGAAGAGAGACAGGCCACTGAGGCAGAGGAAGCAGGAGTGAACTCCGCAGGACAGTGAGCTAGCTGACAGGGACACCAGCAAGGGAGGCAGAGGGAGGGGACACACGAGAAGCCACAGAGAGGAGGCCAAAGTGCAGAAAGAACAAACTTCATTTAAATTGAGGGACAGCTTCCACTGGAATGATGGGAGGACACCCGGAAGTAGAACTACCCTGGAGGACTCTGGGTTAAACAGTTTATAGGCTCATCTCTTTTCTGTCAGTTCTTTCTTCAAAACTTTATGAGCAAAAAACAGTCTTCTTGTTCTTGCTTTCTAGATCAGCCAAGTTCCTCTGACCCTTGGTCAGGCGGACATCAGATCAACGCAGAGACATTTCTGGGTGGGTTCAGAAAGGGTTGATGGGTGGGAAAGACTCTCTTTTTAGATGGGCAGCCTCTTCCAGTGGCAGCCCAGATATACAGAAGCCTGCTTCTTCCTGGCCAGCGCAACCACGGCTATGGTCCTTCACTCCCATGGACCACAGACAAATTGTTCTCCAGGAATCCTCTGGGTCTTCAAGGAAAGACTGGGACTATCGAGGCGTTCAGTCTTATGATCTGGGCAGAAACCAGGCTTCAGAATGCAGACAGCCGTTGCTGGACTACCCAGTCCCTACTATGTCAATCTAATAGATCCCCTTTGTGTCTCTCTCTCTCTCTCTCTCTCTCTCTCTCTCTCTCTCTCTCTCTCTCTCTCTCTCTCACACACACACACACACACACACACACACACACACACACACACACACTCTATCTGTTCTATTCCTTTGGAGAGCCCTGACTAATATGTTGACTTGTACCTTAAAAGGGGCAATGGCCAATCACATTCTTTCTGTGTGTCAAACACTGTCCCCAAAGTCTGAGGAATTCAGAGCCCTATTTAAACGTTGAGAAACAGCAGCTCAGGACCCCAGGGTGTCAGTGGCAGTTCTAATTCCAAGCTTCCATGGCTTCCCTGCCTCCCAAAGCTGATTTGACTAAATTACCTGCCCCTTTTTACTCAACCTTTTAAAACAAGTCTTGGGTCTAATTAAAATTTAATCTTGCAGGGCTGAAGAGATATACCTGTGCTTACATGCAGACAAGCACACACACACACATACATAAAAATAAATTTTTTAAATATTTGAATTTTAAGCTTCAAAGTTATACGGGGCTGGTTTTATGTATCAACTTGACACAAGCTAGAGTTATCAGAGAGGAAGAAGCCCAGTCGAGGAAATGCCTCCATGAGAGCCAGCTGTAAGGCATTTTCTCAGTTAGTGATCAATGCGGGAGGGCCCAGCCCATGGGAGGTGGTGCCGTTCCTGGGCTGGTGGTCCTGAGTTTTGTAAGAAAGCAGGCTGAGCAAGCCAGGGGAAGCACGCCAGTAAGCAGCCCCCTCCATGACCTCTGCATCAGCTCCTGCCTCCAGGTTCCTGCCCTGCTTGGGTTCCTGCCCTGACTCCCTTCAGTGATGAACAGCAATGCTGACCTGTAAGCTCAATAACCCTTTCCTCCCCAACTTGCTCTTTGGTCATGGTGTTCATTGCAGCCGCAGAAACCCTAAGACAGAAGTTCAAGCCCCAATTGGACTAGAAAAAGTTGCTTCCATTTTTCTAATCTTTGCTTCAGGTCACTAGTTTGCTGTTTTCCCTAACTTGTTGCCCTGCCCAATATGACTGATATTCACCCAAATGTTCCTCAGTGGCTCTTCCAGCCCTCACTGCTATCCTATCCTCATTATATATCAAGACACTGGCAAGGGCTAAACAGCATAGTGAGAAGCCTACCTAAAACTCCCTAAGTATCCTAGGCCTGCTGGCTTCTTCCTCCTTTACCCAATACCAGCAGTAATATTTGGGCTTTGGCATTGTGGCTTTGGATTTCTCCTGTGTTGCCATTCCCTCATTTCGCCCACAAGGGCAAAAGTCTCAGGATTATTGTAATGGCTAGTTTTGTGTATCAACTCGCCTGAGCTGAGGGATGTTCGGGTGACACGTGATTCCTAGGTTTATCTAGAAGGGTGTTTCTGGAAGAAATCAGCATTTGGATGGATAAGCTAAACACAGCCTTCTGCATGTGGGTGGCATTGTGCTATTCATTAAGGGCCAGAGTAGTAACAGAAGGTCTGAATTACACCTCCCTTGTCCTCCAGTCTGCAGATGGCAGCTGGGGGCGTGTCTTGATCTCCACAAACAGGTGACAGGATCCCAATAATAGTCTCCTCTTACACTTATTGGTTCTGTTTCTCTGGAGAAGTCTTAATTAAAGCAATCATGGTGCCTCTTAAAGGAGCCTTTGTGTCCCTTCGCCTCTGGGACAACAGAGAAAAGAGTTATCGGTGACACACAGCCGGGCTAGCTCCCCAGCCAAGTTTGCCCCTGGTCGCTTTCTAGAACCTATGTTCCCTAGTGACCAGACCATGGGTAGAGAGTTTTTTTTGCAAGCAACCAGTGTCTTGGTAGCTGGTAAAGAGTTAACTACTAGGGGCTATTCCATGTTGCCATAGCTGCAGGTATAGGATTGTCTACCTTACAGGGATCCTGGGACCAGCAAGACTAGATCCTGATAGGTATCAGCCTTTGCTGGGGCAAGGAAACAGATTTTGGACTTATATGATCCTCCTTCTAAACCTGATTCCCTCACTGTTCACGGAGTAGCCATGGGACATAATTCCCTGTGCTCTAATTTCCTCATCTGGAAGTTGGAAGGAGGCAATGAATCAGTGCCTGTAGGAGTCTGGTTCCAAATACCTTCTTCTGCCATGTACCGAAACCTGAAGATGGATGCTCCGGGCACTTACGTCCAACAGTGAAATATTTGCATAGTCTATACGCATCCTCTGTACTCTTTAAGTCAACTCTGGACTACTTACAGCACCTCGAACGATGTGCACGCTATGAGAATAATCATCACACTATATTGTTTAGTACATAACAAGAAACAAATTGGATATGGCTAAGCAACTCAGCATTAGCCGCTTCTCTGGTGCTCCGGGGATGGTAGGAAATGAAGCCTGTGGGAATAGTTGGTTAGCAAGGTTGCTAACCTGCTCATGATCTTGTCAAGTATTGCCTTCTGCCTCTGTCCTCATAGCTACTTTCTATGTCAACCCCAACCATCTCTGTAGTCATCCTTCATCCTGGGGAAACAGAGGAGTGTGGGATGGGGGAGGTTGGGGTGGGGAGTGTGGGATAGGATGGGGAGTGTGGG
>NW_004949124.1:2658466-2666083 GCF_000317375.1 Microtus ochrogaster | reverse complement strand
CTACAGCCTGAACCCTTGCTAAGACCCCTGGGATGGAGAAGCTAGCAATCCATGCTGGGACAGTTGTCTTGGTGTTGGGGGCGGGAGAAGGAAATGCTAGCACTTGGACTGTTCTGGCCAGCCCCAGCTCATAATCTGCCATGGATAATCATTGTTTATCAATGCTGGAAAAAATGACTACAGTCACATTTCACCCATCAACACAAAGGGGAAAGCAAAGCTCCAATGGAATGTCTGAGTCACCCTCCGGAGTCTTTAAATTACATTCATCATGGCCCTCTCCTTCCTGTATCCTCTCCCAGCAGGGGGAAGGGCAGGGCCAGGTACCTGCTGCTTGCCAGACTGACCAGACCTAGAAGACTAGTTAGCCCCTTTAGATCACCCGAGACTCATATTGCAGCTTAAAAGAGGCTGTAAGAAATCATTGAAAGGACCAGATGGAACTGAAGGCTCATTCTTTTGTAGCCAGTTACTCTGTATCCAAGGACAAACTGGTGATTTAGGCATGTCATTGCACACCTGTACGGAAGCCCCGTGGAGTGAGAAGGAATAGATGCCAGCCAGGAGCCACCACTGTCACACGGAACAGCACCTCTACTGACATATGCTGATTGAAAACTAATCACTTGGCCTGGGGAGGTGGCTGAGTTGATAGAATCCCTGTTACATAATGTGAGGATGTGAGTCCTTTATACCCAGCACCCATGCACAAAAGGCTGGGTGACTAGGACTGGAGAGATAGAGACAGGAGAATCCGTGGAGTTTGCTGGCTGGCTTTAGTGGCCAAAACAACAACAGCAACAACAACAATAACAAAAAATTAAAAAAAAAAACAAGATAGGGAGCAATTCAAGAAATCACCCAAATTGATCTTTATCTCCGCATCCATGTGTTCATCTCTCTCTCTCTCTCTCTCTCTCTCTCTCTCTCTCTCTCTCTCTCTCTCTCTCTCTCTCTCTCTCTCACACACACACACACTTGTTTCACTGAGAATAATATGGGTATCCTTCCTCCCAAGGTAGCAATGTACCAGATAAGCCACCAGATTCCTGCATTCCAGCAGATCATTTGAAGCAATCCACAAGGCCTCTGGCACCTGAACACGGGGCAGAAGTTGGAAAGCTGATCTCTAAGGTCACATTGTAAATGCACACGGCATTTTTAAAGCATCTGGGGAGCGGGTGGTCATGCAGCCACTTGAGAACTTGATGGAAGCTATAGACAGTCTCCCCACAGATGAAATTACAGATTTCAGGGGAGTCACGGGCTGGGTAGGTGGGACATAAGTGAGACCCAAATCACCCTAGGCACACTTGCTGTCTGAGAAAACCCCGTGGCGAGTGTGTCCACGGCACACTCGTTGGTCCCTGGAGTCTTTTGTCCTACCTCATACTTTCGTGTGTCTCTAAACATTGGACCTTTGAAAATGGGTTTGCTCGTCAAAATGAGAAGCAATTCACACACTCTCCTGGACCAGGCTAACCCCAGAACAAGTGCCCATGTGGGGGCCTGGTGGGGACCTGGCCTCTTGTGAGTGGATCTTGTCCACCAACGCTAGAGCTGTCTCTCAGATCTCCCAGCCAAGACTGCCATCCTGGTCCCCAAAGGCAGTGCTGTCTGAGAGCAAGGAACAGCAGGCTTCCAAGCTGAATGTGATGGCTGTGCGACACCCTGTCTTTCCAGAATCCTGGCCACCATCCGTTCATTCTTTAACTCTGTCGGTCATCAGATCTCCTGGCGGAACAGGCAGTGAGCAACAGGTCTGGGCCAGAACAGGCTGTGTTTACACAGCACCTTTCAGCCTGCCAATCTGCCTGTGAACTTTGGAACACTCATCTACCCTAGCAATACAGTAATTATCAATGGTGATTGGTGTGCCTCTTTACCCCATATAAAGTACTTATGCAGATACTTGTTTTATTGTGGAAAATATACATAAAAGCTACCAGCTTAACTATTTTGAGTGTATGATTCAGTGGCCTCGAGTACATTCATAATATTGTGCAACCATCTCACACCTATCTATTTCCAGGACATTCTTATTATTCCAATCAGAATTGCAGCTTCTGTCTGTCTCTACGAACTTGCGTTTTCAAGTAAAGCCACGGAGTTTCTGACCTTTTGTCTACTGTTGATTGTCACTCAGGATAATCTGTTTTGGCTCCGTTGTGTTGTATTTCAGTTCATAACATAATTCATTCATTTTTTAATTGCTGAATAATGTCACATTATGTGGATAGTCCACATTTTATTTACTCATTCAAGGCTATTGATAGGCATGAATGTTAGTGTACACGTATCTGGTTAAATCTTGCTTGTAATTCTGTTCCTGTTTTTAGTTTCCAAAACCAGGAAATTGTACTCAGCCCAAGTGCCCATCGTCAGGACCTATCGGGCTTCTTTTGGAACATAGTTATTGAAGTGCATAATAACTGGAGATAAGCAGAGGGAATGGTTCTGGAGGGAGACTGACCATTTCTGGGAGCCCTACATACTTGAGGGTCCTGGAAGCCCTAAATCCAGACTCCCCGAGCTGTTAGCTCTGTGTATCCAGCAGCCAGCTGCTCATTCACATGGCTCACAGGCACCAGACGCCCAACATGGTCAAACTTGAATTCATGCCATGGACCCCAAAAGTGGTATTACTCCAGGGGTTTGTCTATACCCAAACCAAGTGTGTGTGTGTGTGTGTGTGTGTGTGTGTGTGTGTGTATCTCTCTGTGTGTATGTGTGTGTGTTCTGTGTGTGTGTGTATCTCTCTGTGCGTATCTGTGTGTGTGTGAGTGTGTGTGTGTATCTCTCTGTGTGTATCTGTGTGTGTGTGTGTGTTCTGTGTGTGTGTGAGTGTGTGTGTGTTCTGTGTGTGTGTGTGAGTGTGTGTGTGTGGCAGAGCTCTTCTTGGTTTCTCTCACCCATTCTACCTCCTCAGAGATCCATCTTTTTTTCTGCTCTAGCACATTACTCTGGGTCAAGCTACCACACAGGGTACAGCCAGATTTCCTTTGTCCTCTTCCCCTTCTCCTTCCCTCCTCCCCATTCTACTTCTCATCCTCCCCTTCCTCCTCTTTCTTCTTCCTCCTCTCCGTAATTAGCAATGTCCTTCTAACTCAAGGTTTGTGGTATGGAGCTTTAAGAAATTCCTCTTCTTCAAGCCACATTTCAAGCTAAAGGAAACAGGACTTTTTTTTTTTTTGCTTTTTTTTCGAGACAGGGTTTCTCTGCAGCTTTGGAGCCTTCCTGGAACTAGCTCTTGTAGACCAGGCTGGCCTCGAACTCACAGAGATCCACCTGCCTCTGCCTCCCAAGTGCTGGGATTAAAGGCGTGCGCCACCACTGCCCAGCTAGGAAACAGGACTTCTGGAAGTGGGCTCCAGACAGCCTTCCTGAATCTCCACAGGCAATTCCATCCTGCACACAGGGCTGGGACCCTGGGTCTAACTAGTCTCCACCCTACTTGCTGTTCCTTTGTCTCTACAACAGCAAGATGCTTTTCCTAACACACACCTCACTAACGGTTTGCTTTTTGGAACCTGTCCTAGAACTTGCTCTGTAGACCAGGCTGGCCTCAAACTCATGGAGATCTGGCTGTTTCTGCCTCCTGAGTGCTAGGGATTAAAGGTGTGCACACCCCCTACCCGCCCAGCTATGGGCTAAACTCTTAGGTTACACACCAGGTTCCCTCTGGCTACAGCATTTGGATTTTGCCTCTGAAACTCTCCAGTAAGTAAGTTCTGGAGCAGTTCAAGGCAGGCTCCAGAAAGGGATTCGGGTAGCGAAGGCCACAGCATCCTCTGCTTCCTGAGGAAGGGGGCGCATTCACAGCTCAGGGTCCCTTGGTATCACAGTTGTACCCTTGATCTGGAGGAGCCCAACTGCTCGGAAGGCCCGGCTGAAAGCACTTGTTCAAGCCCAAGGTCCCCCTTCCAGAGCCGCGGTCACAGGTAGAGAGTGAGTGTTGCCGGGAGAGCATGAGGAGGTCTCCATTGTGGGTGAGGCAGCAAGGAAGGGATGCTTATGGTAGACTTCCTCAAACGGAAACTCCTAGAGTTTTCCACACCTCACTTGCATTGACCACAAAGCCCGTTGCCCCATGCCCGTCAGCTGAGGAAGAATCCAGAGCCTCGGCATCACTTCAGTGCACCCGGGGGCCAGCTGGCGCGGGTGGGCAGAAGGCCCACTGTGTCGGTTCGCCTCCACTGACCAAGTGGAGAGAAGCAGGGTGGGCAGGTGGGGCTGAGCCAGAGAAAGCCTTTGCTGGGGGGGGGGTGAGTGGAGGGCCCCTGGACACAGCCCCACCCTGCCTGACATCAGGCCCACTTTCTTTTTCCATGACCAACCGCACCCCTTGCGTGGCCGGGAGTATAGGTCTGGAAATGGCTGTATTAGAAGTGTCAGGGGACAGGCACACTTATTTCCTAGTTTAGGGAGATGTCACCCAGGTGATATTATAGTCAGTAAGATGCCCACCTCCAGGAGAGGATGTGGGGCTGGCTTGTAGGTGAGACCTCACCTGCGGGCCTCCTAACCACTCAGTCATGTTTCAGGGACTCTTGGCTACTGGCTGTGTACCAGACACATAGGCAGAAGCCCCCACTAACTCTCAACCGGCACTGGCTGTCACTCCAGACAGACGACCACACCTACTTCCTCTTTCAGGCTCTCCTGCAGCCTCTGAGGTTTAAACTGGTCTTGAGAGTCAGAGGCTCATATAGCCTCTTGATGGCCCTACAGGCTCAAGCTACCAGATCATTCCATGTAAACTACACCTGCTCAGTCTCACCTACGGCTGTTGACTCTCCTTTTTCCCTCCTCCGATCATACTCCGATCATACTCTGGTTGTGCCATATCGGCATGTGCCTCGCGGAACACAAACTTGGCGTCTATGTTAAGGCTGAGGAGGATGGATTTTGTTCTGTGATACAGAGGAGCTGGGACATTAGGATCCCAGCTGGGCAGGGGGTAGAGGAGAAAATAGAAACCCAAGGCAGAAGGTCTTGGGTCGAGGCAGAGAGTCTGGGAGGTATCTCAAGGTACTAGTTTGGGTAGAGCGGGCTGCTCAGGCAATTTTGGGGTACTAGTCTGGTGGGTCGGGGTTTCTTTTTTGAAAGAAATAGAGGGAGAGGGAAAGAAATGACCCCTCCTCAGCTGTGATGTGTCACTTCTGCTCTCTGGTTCCTTCTGGAGAAGTCCTCCTGGTCCCCTGTGAGCGCCACCATCATTCGCTTGTTTGCAGATTTCCTTTCTATCAAGCACAAAGGACTTGAAGCTTCTCTAATGAGCTTATAGTCAGTTCTGGGGAAACGTGACCTAAGATTTCTGAAGGCTTTGAAAATGTTGCTCTAGAGGATTTTGCTTCCCAGGACAGATGCTCTAGCTCTTGTGCTCCTTCTCAAAGGAAAGATTTTCCCATGGGGCCACTTATTAGCTGGGCACAGGAGACTTTCCCTGGTCCAGCTCTCCTCCTGACATCATCTCTAAATGGTTCAGCTTTCCTGCTTTCCCTCTGTTCCCAGTCCACCCATGTGCCTCTCAGCAAGCATTGTGGGAGCTTCTTCACAGCCAAGATGGCCCCTGTCAGCACAAAGTGATCTCCAGCAACACGGCATGAAGTTCCAGGGAGAGGGACTTTGGCTTTCCAAACATGTGGCTAAGCTTTGGGAGGAGGAAAGATAAAGGAAGTGGGGAGATGCATGCTCTTCTGGGCCTGAGCATATAGCTAACACGGAAAGCCTGTGCTCTGGATAGCACCGTTCCCCTAAAGTGCCCTAATCCAGTGCCCTATGACATCCTTAAAGGGTTTGGTTAATGGGAAACAATACCAACACATTAATCACTCAAGGCGGCCCTGCCCTGCACTCAGCTCCCATGCCCTTCTGGTGTGGGAACCACGATGACCTGGTGCCTCTCCCAGCCAATCAGCCAATGGCTCTGGCTGTGGCATTTCCCTAGCAGCTTACCTTATATCCCCCCTCCCACCTGAATGCAATACCTGTTTCTCACCTGGAGGTCCCTTCTCCTCTACTTTCCCTGTTCTTTGTTCTCATAGGGTTGGTCACAATGTCAGGGCCCGCCTCCAATATCCCACAGCAGTTCACGAGGAAGGAGACAGACTTCACATCAGTGGTTCTCAACCTGTGGGTTGTGACCCTTTGGGGGTCAAATGACTTTTCCACAGGGGTTGCCTAAGACCATCAAAAACAAATATTTGCGTTACAATGTATAAAAGTAGCAAAATTACACTTATAAAGCAGCAAGAAAAATAAATTTATGGTTGGGGTTACCACAACATGAGGAGCTGTATTAAAGGGTAATGGCATTAGGAGGGTTGAGAACCACCGCTCTACAGCAAGGCTTTATAGGAGGGGCAATACAATGCCCTCCGTTCCTCTCCCTGTCCCTGCCATTCCTACCAGATCTCACTGCAAGGCGAACCCTTCCTGATTGGTACAACCATGGTGTGTTCCACCATTTTTTTTTTATTTAATCTATGTGTGTCTTCATATTTCTGTCTTGTTGCTAATGAACAGAACAGAGCTAGTCTTTAAAAAATCTTTTTGGGTGACATTTGCCTTTAAGAAGGCATTTAACACATTTACACTTACTGCTTAGGCTCTAGACAAATCACCATTAAACTGTCTTCCCTGTTTTCCTTTATCCCATCTGTCTTTGGGTTTTGTGTTTTTATTTTCTTTTAGATTAGATTTTTATCATTTGACTTTTTAAATGTATTTTATTGGTTTATTGGTCATATTTATCTGTGTCACTTTGTTTTCGATGTTTGCTTTTACATTTATAGTATAGACTGGGTTTTTATTTATTATTTTTAACCACAGCCATTGTGGTGGTTCATTTTACTTAATTGATTTTTATTGAGCTCTACATTTTTCTCTGCTCCCCTCCCTGTGGTCGTTCATTTTTGATCAACTTGGCCCAAACTGGAGTCACTTGGGAAGAGAGACCCTCACTTGAGAAATTGCCTCATCAAACTGGCTGAGGACATGCCTGCAGGGATTTTCTCTCTTTTTTTTTTGTCTCCCGCGTGATAGGCGGGGGATTTTCTTTTTCTTTTAAAATTATATTTATTTTTATTATATGTGTCTGGCTGTTTTGCTTGCATGCATATCTGTGTATCACATGTGTGCTTTGTGCCCACAGAGGTCAGAAAAGGGCATTGGGTCCTTTGAAAACTGGAGTGACAGACAGTTATGAAGCTCCCAGTGGATGCTGGAAACTGAAACTTGGACCTCTGCAAGAGTGGCCAGTGCTCCTAACTGCTGAGCATCACTCCAGCTCTTACGAGGGCCTTTTCTTTTCTTTTCTTTTCTTTTCTTTTCTTTTTTTTATAGGTCCAAAGCAGTTTTTTATTCATTAATGGTAATCACAGCATACAGAGGGAAATCCCACATTACCTCCCCTTTTCTTTTTTATTTATTTATTTATTTATTTAAGATTTCTGCTTCCTCACCGCCACCGCCTCCCATTTCTCTCCCCCTCTCCCAATCAAGTCTCCCTCCCTCTTCTGCCCTAAAAGCAATCA
This sequence comes from Microtus ochrogaster, assembly GCF_000317375.1. NCBI lineage: Eukaryota > Metazoa > Chordata > Mammalia > Rodentia > Cricetidae > Microtus > Microtus ochrogaster. The sequence continues at coordinate 2,658,545 of NW_004949124.1, read as the reverse complement.
GGGTTCCCTGACCTGTGGGAAGTCCAAGGACCACCCACCTCCATCCAGGTCTAGTAAGGTGAGCATCCAAACTGCCTAG
>NW_004949124.1:2627312-2655486 GCF_000317375.1 Microtus ochrogaster | reverse complement strand
GTGAGCCACCATGTGGTTGCTGGGAATTGAACTCAGGACCTTTGGAAGAGCAGGCAATGCTCTTAACCACTGAGCCATCTCTCCAGCCCCCTGCATTCAGATTTCTGTCTTGAGTTCCTGCCTTGATTTCCTCAGTGATGGCCATAATGCACAAGCTAAAATGAAACCTTTTCCTCCCCAAGTTGCTTTTGGTCATGGTTTTATCCCAGCGACAAAGAGGAAAGGGAGAACAGTCACCTCATTACCGCAGGCAACACGTGGACGAGCCTCTGCCCACACCCTCTTCTGCCTGTCTTGTGAACACTTTGTTTGCACATACTATAAGCTCCACGTTAAATATTTTTTTATTAGTAGAGTATTCTTATTATTTAAAGATTTTAAAAATAAATTTTAATATTAAACCATCAGCCATTTATGTATTTTCCTTATTTGTGTAGCTCAAGACTTCTGTCTTCTTTCATTTTCCTGCTTTCTAAAGGTCGTCTTTTAACTTTCCTGTGGACTGATAATCAATTGTTTCAGTTTTGTGTGTCTGAAAAACACTTATTTCCCCTTCACTTTTCACACACACACACACACACACACACACACACACACACACACACACACACACACTTGTTTTATATGAATGTCTAGGTTCACAGTGTTTTCTTTCAGCTCGAAACTGATCAACTGTCCTTGGCAATGCATTGTCCTTCCGGTAAGTCAGCTGTCGCTCCCAATGCTCTTCATGCTCCTTTCCCCAGCTGGTTGAGAGTTCTTTCTTTCTTGCTCCTTTAAAGCAATTTCACTGTGTACTTCGGTAAAGTTTTCTTTATATTTCTGGTTGAGCTCTCTGAATCCCTTTTCTGAAGCTGGAAAACCCTTCAGTTCTTCCTTCTTCTTTTCACTTTCCACCTTTCTTTGGGAATCATTTAGTTAGACTCTAAGTTGCTTCAAGTTGACTGGCAGGCCACTAAAACCCCACTACTTTCTTTCTCCAGCCTTTAGTTTATAACAGAATTACTCCCACCCCCTGTGTTTCTTTATTTCCATCTCTGCTACCAGAAGCATTTTTTTAATCTTTAGAAATTCGACGTGAGTCTTCCTTTCTCATCCGTGTGTGTTTCTCTTTCCTCAGTGTGCTCACATTGCCTCTCTCGTCTTTGTCTTATGGTTTTATACTCACATCCTTAAAAAGCACACTAGTCTATTGCTTCTATCGTCTTGTTCACATCTGCATTTATTTCTAATGATGGAATTTTTCTTCCTAATACAGACTTATTTTTTTCTAGTTTCTTTGCCCTAATCACTTTTATTGGGTGCCAGGTAATAATGAACTTGCCATTGTTCAAGGCTCAAGTCATCTTCTGTACATGCCTTTACATTTTATCCTAGGATTCAGTTAGGTACTCAGAAGCAATGTGCTCTTTCTAGCCTTTAAAGTAGGACCAAAACAACCTTTAATCAGGTTGACTTTTGTCGTTCCTGGTTCAGGGAGTGAAGTACGACTACTTATGACTTTAAATCAAGAAAGGATGTGACTAAGATGTACATTTAAAGTCATTCTGGCAGGACAGGTGGGAGGAGACGGGGAGGACACCATCTATTCAGGCAAAGAGAAGATGCCTGCGGGTCAAACCGTAGCCATTCGCCAGAATCTGGAATCCGGGGGTTAAGTCAGTGTGCGTGATATGGGCACGGCCTGAGGAAGAAGGGGGAGTCTAAAGTGGCCTGAAGTGTCGCCATTGGGTTTCTGGTTGGTTCTAAGAAAATATCACCAACTCACACAAAACCATGGTAGAGTTTCTGGAGGTCAGGAGATCCCAGATCTCCTTTTGGAGTCACGCTGTAAGTACCAGGGGACTGACAGGAGGTAGAAGCAGAGCCAGAACCGGACAACTTGGATATCTGTTGGGTTTTATATTATTATTATTATTTTAATTTTTATTTGTATTTATTTATTTATTTATTTATTTATTTATTTATTTATTTATTTTTGGGTTTTATATTCTGATGGGGGGAAAATGACTCAGTGCTGTGAGTACTATTGGTAGTCATTATCTCCCAAAACTCCCATACTGGGCCCTAATAGATTATACAAAAAATGCAATGGAGTCACCCAAGCTAACTGTCCCAGTTATCACACCCGGAAAATCAAGAGTGAGAGAACTAGCCAAATTTCCCAAACAGGCCCATTTCATCTGGCATGCTATTAAATTTTTCTCTGCTCCCCCTCCCGCCACGCACAATCTGAACAACCTGTCAACCAATCAGTTGTTTTTCTATTACAGGCTCTGTCTCCACTTTACAAAGAAAGCAACTCGACACGACCAGCATTCTTCTCATTCATTCTTCTGTTTTGTTTTTATTTCTCCAGCCCTCCTCCGCTATAAAACCCTCCTCTGTTTAGTTCATTAGCGACTCTTATTCTAGTCTATAGCCTGAAATGTGTGATTCAAGAACTGAAAACAAAGCTGATTAAGATCTTTAAATTGTAATCTCTGTCCTTTGATGGTATCCAGTTTTAAGGTCCCGAGCATGCACTGTTTCTCTTGCCTGTGACATCACAGACTTTTGCCTGTTCGAAGAGGAATTACCTTGGTGTAAGTGTACCATCTGCTGCCTCTAAAAGCTTGGCAAATTAGAGTCTTTATGGCACTGTGTTTCTATAATGTGACACACGCTTCAAAACGGCATCAGTAGCTCCAGTGGTGCTGTTATATCAGTCTACGATCAAGTCTGACTCTTCCTAACGAAAAAAACACGAGGAAAGAATTCCATTCATAAAATATAGAAATGGCATCCTCCATCCTCCCTGAGCAGCTCAGAGAAATTTCCTCACGGCACAGAGTGGGTCTGCTTAGCCCTGGTCTGTAGCTGTTCTCTACCTATGTTTACAAAGATGCTTTTCCTCAGACCACATACCGTATAATTTAGCCCGGTATCCAGTGTAACAACATGTTTTCTGGCAGGAGACATGAGTCGAGCGTTCAGTGGGAGCTGTGGTTCAAAGGCATCTTGTCCACACCACGGTAGGGGAAAGGGCTAAGATTTTCAAAGTAGACTGCTCAGCACCTGTGACTCACTTCCCTCTTATTTCCCTTAGCTGTGAATTTAACAGACATGATTAAATGTTTTTAATTAGCGTGAACAAATTTCAAAACTAAATTGTCCATATCCGAGGGACCCAAGAAAGTCATCATCACGGGCAGCCTGCAGGAGCAGCCGCTTCCCGGGGCTGTCTGGGGCTGAATATGGCAGCTAAAGCGAAGGGAGTGATTCCAGGAAGTCTCCTCATTCGGACACTTTGCAAGCTGGTGGGGCCTTCTCTCATTTCCTCTATTTCCTGTGTGTGCTTCACACGTTTGTGCACACCCAAATAAGCCAGCCTAAATATACTGACAGAGTCACACTCGGGGCGGCTGCAGTTCTTCATCCAAAAAATAATTAAAAATAAAAAGAATGAACTGATGGTAACAGACCTCCACTTTAACCTGAAACCCTATTTTAAAACAAACAAACAAACAAACAAAAAGGAGTAAAAGGCTAAATTATCCACATAATTAGCATCATACCCAGTATCTGAAAAGAAGCAGGCACCCAGACGGCCTTCCAAAGCTAGGAAAAAAATGCCAACTCTGGTCTCTGTCTTCTGGCACTGCCTAGGCAGCCCTTAAGTGATCTTAAATACCAAAGCATGCCTGGGCTGTATTTCTTAAGTACCGGAGCTGAAATTTCCAACATAACAAATCTCAAAAGATTTGGTTTCCAGCAGGGCCCGGATGTGTTGGAGCCTGATTTTGCCCAAGTCTGGGGTAAAAGAACACAGGAATCTAAGAGGTACTTTAATAGCAGGGAGGGGAAGGCTAATGATCAGATCCAACGGTGTACAACAAAAGCCATGTGATGGACTGAAAATAGAAACAGTCTTCTGAAAGATTTGGAGGAGATAATATGCTATTAAAGATAATTTTCAGAAAGAGATAAAAATCACTACTCACCTTCAAAAATAAAAATGGCCACATTAAAGAACCTTATTTACTACAAGGAGGCCAGACAGATGTTCAGATGAGAAGTCAGCACACACATATTTCTGCAGGGTAAAGGAATGGTGAGATGCATTGCAAATGGAAACAAAACTGGTTTCTCCTCAAATGAGTAGGAAGTTAATTATATCAGACAGAACATAATTTATGTATCTATTACTTACAGTTTATAGAGCATTGCAAAACAGCTCAAAGACAATGAACAGTAGAATCTGATCCCTTGGAAAGCTGGGCTGTAGAGGGTACATAGTTTTCTACTGAGACACCACTTTTTCCTATAGTATGCATACATGTTGTCAAGTGGATGTAAGAGTTTTTGGAAGGACTGCCCCTTCCCAAAGAAGACAACATCACAGGGAGGTACAATGTTGGAATTTCTGTGCCAAGGGTTGGAAGAGAAAAACAATGTCCCCTGAAAAGACAGGGGAGGGACACTGCTGGAATCTCTGTGCCAAGGGTTGGGAGAGAAAGCAGTGGGCAAAGCTTCATAATTGTATTACTGATTAAATTGTCATTTCACCTGCATAGAAGGACAGACATAAAATTAGAATGTGAGAGCCGGGGAATGTGGTCCTGATGGATCTTCTAATGGAAGGTTTCCATTTCGCGGAGAAACCAAAGACACTGGGCTAGTGTCTGATCAAGGTTACACAGCTAGGATCAAAGTTTTTGATCCTTGGGGCTATCATTACATAGACTGGAGAGGACTAAGACTTGCCCCCAATCGTGGATGGAAAATATGCATCCCTCATGAAGATGCATTGCTCTGGAGCTGCATCTAGAATGTCCGTCACACAAATGACCTGCCTCTGCATTATATCCCACAGATACAAAAATGTACCTCGATATACTTACAACAAATGTAACAGAAATGACTGTCTCCTCAGAATCCTTATGCCCCCCCCCCTGTGAGAAAACATTTTAATAGCGCACAACACTCAAATTAAAAGGAAAAAGGAGCCTAAAAAAAACTTTTGAACAATGCATTCCTTTTCCCTGAATGAATTTATCCTGTAATGTGTGGAGGCATTCCAGATCATTCCACAGTTGTTTCTGAAGTTAACCATTGCAGCGGTTAAGAAGTGAAAGGCTAACCAAAGTCTTTGGTTATGTAAAGAGCATATGTGAAGAGTTATGTGGGGAGCAGGCGCACGGGTTGATTCCCCAGTATCCAGCTCTCGTTCTGTCCTGCCTCCTTTCTTTCTTTCATTCAGTCCCATGGCTAGGATGAAGACTTGTTCTAGGGTTTCTGAACAAAGGAGGAAGGGAGGAAACACACTAGCAGAGTTTGTCAATGAGACTGTGTGGAAGTCAGAAGGAAAGGGACATGTCCCAAGTTATTGCCTCTCCACCTGGGACTGGTGGTGGAGACTTCGCTTTAGAAACCAGGTCTGTGGATGGGTACAGCTGACCAGCACAGATCCCTGAGTATCAGTTCCTGACACTGTGATCAAGAGACTTCTAGCTCAGTCAGCATCTGTATTCTACAGCAAAGATCACCTGGAGTGATTCCGGTGATTCCAAGAACTGCCACTTAAAATCAGAGTTAGTCGCTGGGTAATGGTGGCCCACACCTTTAATCCCTGAGGCAGGTGAATCTCTGAGTTCAGGGCTAGCCTGGTCTACAGAGAGAGTTCCAAGACAGGCAAGGCTACACAGAGAAACCCTGTCTTAACAAAACTGAATAAATAAATAAAAAGAAAGATTAAGAGTTAATCTAAAAACCACAGACTCTCCCATCTGACTGAGGCAGGTCAGGGCCAGGAGCAACCAGGAACCAGCTAAGACTGGGCATTCCTGAGGTGGAATGGTAAGGACACCAAGGTGCTACCATTCATGGCCTGATGCCCTTTTTAGGAGGGGTCCTCTATGTGGCTCTCACTCCTAAGCCACTCTCTTCTTAAGACTCGTACTTTCTAAATAACGTGTGTCTTGCTGTCATGTGTCTACTATTAGAATAAAAACACCGTACACAAATCCGTTGCTAAAACTTATAAAATATTCAACACAAAAAGTAAGATTTTATGTTAACTGGGACTTCAGTAAATGATGTACCACTATTGGCTCAGCCATCATAACGAATTTCAAGACACTGTCTAATGGAAGATATTAGTTTAAGGAGAAACTATTAGGAAAGGGGGACTCTGGAAACTGTTTGTTCTTTCTTCTCTTTGAAAAAAATAAAATAAAAAAACCAATTAATTAAAATTTAAAAACATGTGTTGAGTCTACTCTGGGCCTCTGGCTTAACTGTTTGGTGATGTTGCCACCCACTGAGACATCAAAAAAGGGGAGATTCTGAGAGCAGAGGGTACTGAATATGTTTGGACACCGGGAAGCCAGGGAGTATGAGGGACACCAGGTAGTTACATCTTCCAGACCAGGAGAAACTCAGACTGAAATTCAGGCTGCCAAAAACTACAATGGCAGTTGTCATTCACAAAGCCTTCAGATGCTAAATATGGATGAGAGTCCTCTGTCTAGCAGCTGTAAGAAATTGGGATGACCAAACACATGGTCTCTACCCTCATTCATGAGCATGTAATGCAGGGCAAGGGACAGCAATTAGAACAAGGCACATGGGCTTTCTACGATGGAGCCTCCCGGGTGCTGGGACATTGTGGTCTGTGTGGGAGAGTGGGCTTCTCTGATTCATCATCCACAAGTTGTGGTGTCTGTTCACGCTGTAGTTCAGCAGCTGGATTTGGTGTCCATATTTGGCAGAAGGGAGGAATAGCCTCCAGGACTGGGTAGTCCGTCAGTGGGTGATCCGTTTGCACCTGCCACATCATCGCTGATGACTTCAATCAGCTAAGACAGCCAAGAGAAAAGAGGGAATGTGTGTGCAAAACACATGAGTCACCGTGCATAGCTGTTCTCTGAACACTCAAGAATGCCCACCATGAGCATCCTGGGCAACTTCTATGCCCGGTTCCCACACAAACATCCTCCCACACCTCCTCCTCGCCACTCCTGTTCTCTGAACTCCCAGCATTCTTGAAAGCCCAACTCTTTATTCATCTTTGAGGGATCACCCATTTTCTGGGTTTAGAGTTTTTAAAGCAAGAGGGCAGGAAGGAAGCGGTGAAACCCAACTTGAAACAGCTCCAACTATGGAGCCCGAAGCCCCAGGGTTGGTTACCCTCAGCTTTCATTTCCCGATGAGATGATGCTAATATCCATTTTGAATGGCCCTTTTGTCAGCCCAGACAACAAGTTCTAGAAAGAACCTCTTATGGACTAAGAGTATTTTTGGTGTGCTCGAGTTGTATTAACATCAGGGGGACTTTGAAGTCTTCCACACCATTATTAATTCTCACAATGACCCTAAGGAACAATTACCTTTGTTTTAGAAGTGGAGAAACTAAGATGCAATAAAGAAAGTCATTTAACCCGCCCAGAGTTAAAAAGTGGCGGAAGCACAATCTTCCCCCATTCCATAGGACCGGCTACAAAACACACTCCAGGATAGTGGTCTCTGGGCCATGGGCAGTAGCATGTAAGAAGATACAGCAAACACATGGGCTGAACCCAGTCCAGAGATACAGATTCAGAAACACCCTCTGAGGATGAGCAGAAGCACAAGGCTTTGATGAGCTCCCCCCCCACCCTGGGATGCTCAATCAAGCCCGAGACACACTTTGGCAGATAATGCCTGGATGTATTAGATCTCCTATGTTTACTTGCCTGATAGATATTAGGCATTCTGTGTGCTGCTATCACGTAAGTCTGGCTTTCCTGCCTCACTCTAAGAGAAATGTGGTCCCTTGCACAGCTAGTGAGGTTGGATCATAAAGTCATGCTTCCTACTGTACCCTTAAGTGGCTTTGTCACAGCAGGCCATGACAGGCATCCCAATTTTCTCACCCCATTCATCATCCAGTCCCCCCATCAGGCCTGTGGTCTCAAAGTGGCTGGCCCAGTAACATTGGTCTGGCCCTTGAGGGCAGTACTAGTTCAAGTCTCTATGTCAACCCCTGCTTGGAGGCTAGACCCAAGTAAACCTCTTCAGAGCTGCTCTTGAGTCCCCTTTTTAGGGCCAAGTACCAGAGATGCTGCCCAAGTCCCATAGATGAGTCCTGGTCTCACACCCCACTCTTACTACTGAGAACCCCATCTACTATCCTGTGCTGGAGAGGTAGCTGAGAGTTTATATGTGAATTAGCAGGCAGGAGGAAGAGGCAGAGTTTGGACCTGGCTTGAGCATTTGAAACCCCAAAGCCCACCCACAATGATGTACTTCCTCTAACAAGGCCACACCTCCTAATCTCTCTCAAGAAGAGCTACACCCTAAGGACCACACATTCAAATTCAAATAGCCTATGGGGGCTATTCATATTCAAATCATCACATGCACCATAACAGGCTTCATAGACTAGAAACAGACAGAAGCCCCCCCCCCATTCCTACAAAACCGCGTTCCACACTGGGGAGTCTAGAGGAATCTTAGACCTAGACCTTTCCTTTTTATCTACCATTTTACTGGCCCTGACCCTCCTTCACAGGTAGCTTACCTGAAACTACTCTCTTAGAAGCCCCTGACATGCTTCACACACTTGCACGGACCCAGAGTCAAGGCTGAGTCAGCCTGTATGGAAGTCAAGACCATGTGTGTTGAGAAGCTTGGCCAGGTGGCCCAACAGTCAACTCTGGATGGAAAGCATTGGGTTCATTTTGCAGTTTGTAGCAGACACTTGGATCATTGCTTGTCACCTGAATGAAGGGTCCCCTTTATATGTTCTTGGAATCCAAGTCAGGGAAGCAATGAGCTCTTTGCCTGAACTAAGCAAGTTAGAACTTAGAGTACGGGTAGGGCCCTGCTGCTTGTTCTCAATGGCCCAGGTGAGGCAAGGGCACTGCTTTGGAAAGAGGTTAGCTATTTGTCAATGAAACCAGCTGTAAGCCTGAGCCTGCGTGGGGAAGGGCATGGGTTCCTGAATCCAAAGGACTTGAGTTAGATTTCTGATTTTGTCCTTTTCCTATCTACAGAAGTTAGGCGAGTCACCTAAGCAGCCATCGTCAAGATCCCATTGTAGTGTCTATTTACAGGGAGGAACTTTTCCTGTTTTATTAGCTTGTTAGGAGCATTCAATAATCCTATGTGGCTGGTGACTAGGGTGGCGCTGCTACCCACCCATCCCTCTATTCTGTTCTACTGTACATTTGGGTTGATATTGATCCCTAGTGAAAAGGGGGACTCGCAGCATAAAATGGTCTGAAATCCAGAAAGAGAACTGGAGCAGTGCCATAGTGACCTAGTGACCCCTTTTGCTTGTCCGTAATATCAAGCCAAACACTACTGTAAGAGGTTGACCAGATGCCTGGGAATGCTACTGTGGCCAGTGTCATCTGTTTGGTGCAGCACTGAAGAGTCCAAGGAAGGACTTTCATAGAAACCGTAGCTCAGTTTCTTGTATGAACAGAAACTGTAGAATAGGTTAAACAAAAGTTACAAACTCATAGACAGAGCCACTTAGCCTTCGGGATTAGAGCTCTCTCAGGTCAAGACTTTGCCTTCCCTGGTTAGTTCCTGTACCAGAGCTTGTGGTAAGAATTCACACATATTTCTTAAATTAATAAATGAATGAGCAATCAATTCCTGCTTTCAAATGCCCAATGGACTCTGTAATGGGTAGTTAGGAAATTCGAAGTATTTAACAATACAAAATGTTGCCAACAATTTGTGTTTTAAAGTATATCTAAGAGAAGTCATCTTTTTGCATGTACAGTCCTGAGTTCCATTTAATATATAACAGGTTCCTAAAGTAGTACCACTAACAAAACAAAGAAGAATTGCAACACCATAGAGAATGTCTTTCTACCACTCCTTGGCATTCAGACCGTCCCTTCATTCCCAACCTCTGGCAACCAGGGATCTGTTTCACATCCCTGGCATCTGCAAAGTGATATAAGTAGAGTTATATGGACATTACGTCATGGCTTATTTCACCTAACATCATGCTTTTGAGATTCATTCACTCACTGAGATTTAGTCATTCACTGAGTTCCACTTTCTGTAAAATAACCAAGCTAGTTTTCATGATTGCCACACTACGTTTTATTCCCACCATTAATGTATGAGAGTTCCAGTGCTTATCATTAGTTTGTTACTCTTTATTAAAAACAAATGTCCCACAGAATGACTGTGTCAGAGAACATTTATGAAGGGATACTGGACCTGCATCCAGATTTTGGCAATTACTAATGATATTGCTGTATACGTTACTTTATGGGTTTTTATGTGAATATTAATTTTGTATTTCTCTAACATAAACACCTGAAGTGGGACAGTTGTATTGTATAGCAAGTATACATTTAACTTCTTGAAAAGTGATGAATCTCTTTCCTCTAATGGATATGCTGTTTTGCTTTCGCATCATCAGGATGGGAGCATTCCTGTTGCTCCACACGCCTGCCAGCCCATGATGGGGTCAGTGCGTTTAGTCCTCTTAGGCAACATCGCCTTCTGGTTCTACTAGACATTTCCTTAGTGACTTATAGTTCTGAACATCTCTGTTGGCTGTTTTGTTTGGTAATGCATATTTTAAAAGACTTTTTACCAGTTTAAAAATTGTGGTCATTTCTGCTTTCAAGGTTTTTTTTTTTTAATGTAGTCTCTGAAATATAAGTCTATTGTCTGATGTGGTCTGAAACTATTTCCCCAAATCTCTGGGGATTCCCCCACATTATCTTGGACACTTCTGTAAGAGAAATAAGAATGTTGTTTTCGTATGGATCATAAGTTGGTAGCCATGTTTGAGAACTTGTTGACTAACTTAGGATCATGAAGATCTTCTCCTCTGTTATTTTTGGAAAGTTTTATATTTATAAATATTCCACATTTAGTCTATGATTGACTATTGGTTGACTTTTGAATAGAGCATAGGGTATGTATTTTGGTATATATGCACATATATTTCATATGCTATATTCTGTATGTATTATATGGAATATATTTAGATGATATGTATTATATAATAGATTTACATATTTATATATAATATAGGTATATATTATATAGGGTCTGTATATATAATAGAGTATAGGGTTCTGTAAGGGATGCCTAGTTGTTAAACCATTTACTGAAAGGACTATTCTTCCCCCATGAAGTCACTATTGCCTATGTCAAAAATGATCCTGATGATATCTATGGAAGTCCATTTCCTCACTCTTGATTCTATACATGTTTTCATCAGCATCCCTCTGTCTTGACTGCTGCAGCTTTTACTCTGAATAGTGAGTCTCCAAGGCCCTCTTCATACACGCAACAGTTGTGTATCGTGACACCAAGCAGTGGCATCAGGGCTTGTCCCTAATGCTTGAACTGGCCTTTGGGAACCTGTTCCCCATACTGGGTTGCCTCGCCCAGTCTTAATATAAGGGAAGGAGCTTAGTCCTACCTCAATTTGCTTTGTTGACACCCGTGAGAGGCCCGATCTTTTCTGAACAGAAACAGAGGAGGAGTAAATGGGGGGAGGCACAGAGGAAAGGTGGGGAAGAGAACAAGAAGAGGGAGGGGAAACTGCGGTCAGGGTATAAAATAAATGAAAAGTTTAATTAATAAAAAATAACCATAGTTCTGCTTCCAAGTTAGTCTAGCTCTGTAGTATGTCTGTCCATATCTGCCAAGAATCCTTCTGTGCTTTTCCTAGGAGTTGTGTAAAACTGTGTCAATTAATACAGAATTGGTATCTTCCCTCGGTAAATATTCCAACTTGTAAACAGGTTTTCTTGAAGAGGTAGAGGGTACAAAAGTCTAGCCTGTACCTGAGGGGTCATCCTGACCCATGGCCCAGTTCTGCTGCTAACAAACGAAGTAGTTTCAGGAAAGCTGCTTCTACTCTCTGTTGTAAATGGTTCAACCAAAACACCACCTTTCAGACTATTCCCCAGTGTGACCTTGAAATGACCTACCAGGAACAATAAGCCATGTTATCAAGTCCACCTCAGGGCCCATCTGATGAGACGTTCCAACAGGAAAACCATGCCTAAGAAGCCAGGTTGAGTGACAACAGCTTCCTAAAGGAGGCCTGGCAAGTCTGGATTCAGAGGTGTCAGCCGGCCAGGGCCCTCCCTCTTTGCTGGGGCACTAAGAGCCAGATAAGCAGCCCCTGGACATCAGTACAAGATAGTAGCCTGCCTGGGACACAGTAGCAGGCATTAGCCTCCACTACCTCCAGTCTAGGGGATGCTTGTGTGCATAGACATTTCCAGGTGAAGGGGAGAAAAGCCAGGTGGCCCCATGGTGGTATTTATAGTGCTCAAACACTGGAGGCAACCCAAGTACCCAACAATCAGAGAATGATTAAACAAAGCACGGGCCATTGAAACCCTGGGATCCAGTGTAGCTATTATTAATAACAATGACAAGTATGTAGAGTATGTGTTATGGTGTGTAATGGATAAAATAATGTCAAATAAAGAATTTAGAGAATCAAATATCATTTGCATGCCATTACAGTGAGCTAACATCTTTAGAAGCCACACTGATGGGGTTTGCAAAGAAAATAGAGGTAGTGCAAACCGTCTGTAATTGATAATGTGTGTTTGATCAAGCAGTTGCTCTTAGAAGGTCCTATGATAAGGGACCTGGGGTTTCAGAGGTGACTCGGACTTGAGGCTTGCCCTGAGAGGACATCACAGCAGAGTGGGTGTGCAGAGGTGGGAGTTGGGGCTTTCCCTACACAAGGAGGCCAGTTCTGATGAAGGCTGTTTCCACGATTATTCTGTCTCGAGATTCCAAGGCAGAGTACCAAAAGTCTAGAGTGGATGAGCTTTGACACAACATCCCTGCCAGGTATCTCTGGGCCACGAGACTCAGCTCATAAAGCATATGCCAAACAAAGACAGGAGCTAGTTGGCACCCCTCGACTGAGGCTGCCCAGCTCACAGTCCAGGATGAATGTCCTTGGGCCTGCAGGGCTCAGCTTAGGAACTCACAGACTGAACACCCACAGCCCTGCCTTCAGAAACCTTTATCTCCTCCCTGCAGTTCTTAGTCTGCCACCTACAGAAGCCAGGACAGAGGAAGTAGAGACTCACTGGGTCTTCTGTCTGTGGAGAAGCCCCAGCAAAACTAGGGTACCACATCATTAGTGAACCATAGAAGTCTGGGCTTAGATGGTCCTAGCTTCTGACCCCAGGTCCATGGACCTGCTGGGGGTCCCAGTCAAATGCCATAGTTTATACACGTGCACATGGAAGGATTCTGTAGACACCAATACAACATCACTGAAGAAATCTGCTTGCTAATGTGGAAACAGAAGTTCAGCAGGCCCCAAGATTGAGCCCGTCCCTTCACCATAGCACTAGGCCTGTAGTTAGGACCAGAGTAGTCAGTCACTAAGCAGGTTTCTTGCAAAGTTCAGAGTTCACATTCAGAGCCAACTGGGTCCCAGACTGGCCTCTAGAACATAGGAAGGGGGTGGGACAAAGGCCTGAAGCAGTTTGGTGACTATCCTGATTCCCAGAAAGCCCTGGTTGGCACAGGATGGACTCTCCTGATTCTAAGAACTTAGGGGGTTCCTTGGTAGGAGGAGAAGGAGCCTGGCTTGCTGTATCATAATTGTGTCATTCCTTTGTTGATAGTTAATTAGTTAATTACCGTGGGAGAGGCAGAATCGGGCAGAAATGCCAACTCTGGGCTGGAAACAGCACTTAAACTATGAGTAACTCTCATTAACTCTCTTAACAGGCCTCCTCCACGGGGAGCAGGATTCAGGAAGCTGAACCCTCCCAGAACACCCCAATTCCCAGCATAGGCCCTGCTCCACAAGATTCGGTGTGGGGAAGAGATTGAGAGCCCCTAACTAAAGATACGTGATTCAGTCACCCACCCATGTATGGCCTGGGCTAAAGAATCATCTGTTTGCTTCGGGCATCTGTGTCTTTTGACTTCTGCTCCGGATCATTTATAGCTGACCTTAAAACATCTAGAAGGTTCCATCTGAAATATTCAACCCTGAGTAGTCTATTTTAGACTTCTTCGGGTGACTGTCAGAGAAGCTACAGGTCATAAAGAATTGGTGGGGCCATGAACTGAAGCATTTCTTTTGGCTTTGAAGTCATAGTTATCTTAAGGGCAGAAATGAGCCTATTCAGGTCTTGACATATCTGTTCACTTACACCCACATCCTGTAGAGGGGCTGGAGACTCCACACCTTCACAGCCCCTGCCTTGCTTGGTTGCCTCGTCCGGAAGCCCTAATGATTGGTGACCATATAATTTATCATCCAACCCAGGAGGCTTTGAAGGGAGAAAGGAGACAGAGCTATTAATCATGACATTGAGGAAAGAGATACAAACAATGACTCTCCCTGGCAAACTGGGTTGTGGGTCACCTTTCCAAAGAGAAACTCCAAACCGCTTACGGGTCCTTCCTGCCCAGATATTGCAGATGCTACAGGCTCACTCAACTCTGGAGATATGGCCTCTGCCCTCTACTTCCCAGACCTCAGATTCCCTTCAATTCCTGCCCATCAGCTCACCCCAGCACTTTTCTGTATACTGTTCCCTCTGATGGGAACTTCTGCAGACGGCTTGCCCACCCCGCTCTACAGCTAACTTCAATCTACCCTGCAGCATCCAGTTTCTTCCAGCACTTCTTCCTGGAGGCATTTCCCAGCCCCACCTCCTGCCCCCGAATCTGAGAGGGACACCCCTCTCACTGCATCCACGCTCCATCACCAGTCCTCTCCCTGGCCCTTACTCCCCCTTCGGCAGTTGGCAGCTTGAGGTCTGCGTGAGCACAGCCACTGCGTTGGTCTTGACCACCCTGTCTTCCCAGACTCTGGGGCCAAGCAGAGGCATGTCCAATGAATGAGTCACCTGTTCAGGCTTGCGCTCAACTCTATTAACTCATTCCCGTCAGGGGTAGTTCCCTTGCACAGGTGGTGAGCTTCGTCTAACTTAATAACTCATCCTATTCTCATTATAGATTTCAACATCAGGAACCAGCTGGAAAATCAGCATTCACTCCATGCAACCAATGGTAAATTTCATTTAAACTGATCCAAGTCTGGATGAAGATTATGGCAGGGAAATTGGCCCAATAACTTTGATGCAGAAGCTCTTAGCTATACTTGTCACTGAATGAATTCTTTAATTGTCTGGGTGTGAAAAGAGAACTATTATGATACTCGAAACATTTTATGCTTTGAAATACCTTTGTCTTGAGAAAAGTAACTACATCTTGGTGTCATTCGTAGCCAGACAGCTGATTTCATGCATTTTAACATATTTGCTCTCACCCTGGATGAAGGAAGGAAGGCAGACCCTCTTGCAAATGAAAAATAGAGAAGGTTGAGTAAAGGACTTGCTCAAGCCTCAGGCCAGCATCTGATAGAACCCCAAATCACATATACAAGATGTGATTGAGGCCTCTGGTGCTAAGGCTTTCTCTACAACAAACAACCCTTATGTACACAGAAAAGGAAACCACAAGAGGGCTGGCTGCCTAAAATCATCGGCCGTGGATTTCAGATGAAATATTGTTAATTAGTATTTCATGGTTAATTTTCACTAGGCTAAGGGATAAGGCCATATGTTAAAACAGTGTTTCTGGGTATATCCATGAGGATGTTTCCAGAAAAGATTGAAAAAAAAAAAGCATTTGGATCAGTAGATTGAGTGAAGAAGCCCTCACCAGTGTGGGTGCGCATCATCTAAGTCATTGGAGGTGTGACTACACTCATCCCAAACCACTGGAGGTGTGACTACACTCATCCTACACCACTGGAGGTGTGGCTACACTCATCCTACACCACTGGAGGTGTGACTACAATCATCCTACACCACTGGAGGTATGGCTACAATCATCCAAGCCACTGGAGGTGTTACTACAATCATCCAAGCCACTGGAGGTGTTACTACAATCATCCTAAACCCCTGGAGGTGTGATTACAATCATCCTAAACCACTGGAGGTGTGACTACAATCATCCAAGCCACTGGAGGTGTGACTACAATCATTCAAGCTATTGGAGGTATATCTAGAACAAGAAAGCAGAACAAAGGAGACCTCTCTTTGCTTCTTCTCCTTCCTTCAGATTTGAAGCTCCTCAGGGTCACAGCGTAGCATCTCTGGTTTGGAACTCATGGACCGCAAATGCTGGCATGCGGCTTCCACATTCCCATCAGACAGCACCCATCTCAGCTGGGAAGATTGGAAGAGCCAGAGAACCAGGGATGATGCTGCAGGACTGTCCTAGACATGTGAGAACCACACCCTCGAAGTCTCACCTACAAGGCTTCCTAAACATAAGCTGAACAACAGACATGCTAAAATGGATGAGGGGTTGGGAGTTCAACCCTACACAAACCTTACAGGCAACTAAGGAATGCAGAGAGTGGAGAAGCACTCAAGGAGGAGCAATGCCAAATGGTCAGCCCTGAAAATCTACATACAATAACACAATACAGATTGAGCTGGCTACATTTATCTATTTGGAAATATACATATATTCCTATATTCATAAGATAATTAGATTAAATATATAGCAATATATATACAGTATTTATTCCTATACATATTCACACATTATGTATATATACTATATATGTAGGAATGTATATTTTAGGAGTATAAAATGTATATACACATTATGCATATCGTTAATTAATTAATAAAATGCCATGAATTTGAAAGGGAGCAAAAAGGGGCATATGGGTAGAAGGAAAGGGAAGAGGGAAATGATGTAATTATGTTGTAATGTCAAAAAATTAAATAAACAATTAAAAAAACCCTCTTTTTCTGTCTCACATGTGTTCATGTGAGTATGTGAATTTAAGAATGTGGCTACATGTACATGAGTCTGTGTGCATGCGCAGAGGCCAGTGAATGATGCTGAGTGCTTTTCTCAGTTACTCTCCACCTTAGTTTTTGTGACAGCATCTCTCCCTGAGCCCTGTTGGAGGAGAGCCGCTTGTTGGCTCCCAGCCACTTAGCCCTGAAATAATCACACAGAAACCATATTATTTAAATCACTGCTTGGCCCATTAGCTTTAGTTTCTTATTGGCTAGCTCTTACATCTTAATTTAACCCATCTCCATTAATCTGTGCATCACCACCAGATCGTGGCCTACCAGCAAAATTTCAGCATACCTGTCTCCAGCGGTGGTTCCACGGCTTCTCTCTGAACTCCCTCCTTCTCTCTTCCAGCACTCAGTTTAGATTTCCCCACCTACCTCTTTTCCCTGTGCAGGCCCAAGGTAGTTTATTAATTAACCAATCGTATTCACAGCATAAAGAGGAAAATCCCATATCAGAACCCAGACCTCTCTGAAAGGCCAAGATGGCTGAATAATGAGCTTCATAGATTTTTCAGTCTCCTGCTACCCCAGCCCCAGTGCTGGCCGTACAGAGGCACACCACCCACTGGGCCTTTTACATGCTCTCTGGGAATCTAAGTTCAAGGCCTCACGCTTGCATGGCAAGTGTTTTACCAAGTGAGCTATCTTCTCAATACCCTCATTTTTTACATACATAATGTAAATACTACATATATAAGATAGTCCTGACATATATGTAGGCATATGAACACACAATATTCTACATGTACACATATACATAATATTGATCTCTCCAGGGAGACAGCAAGTTTTACTTTGCCTCCTTGATTATAACTCCTTCAGGATTAGAAGTTTCTGTCTTTCATGTGTGCATATTGTCTCTGCCTTATCATGCCTGCCACTTTCTGTCAGAGGCCAGGGACTTACCTCTTACAACCACATTCTCAGCATGCCATAGTACATTCTGTAAGTACTGAGAAAAATCATTTTTATGTTGCTGGGGCCAAGGCCAAGCTTCGGACACAGTCGATACATAGCAAACGCCTAAGATTCACGCAGAGGCCAGCACTGGATCCATCTCTTGGAAAGAAGACTGCCCGCAGACTGACTGGAGACCTGGGTGTCTGTCAGACAGCTATGCCAGACACCTATGCTCCCCTTCCATTGAGAGAAACAGCCAACAGCAACGAAGAGCAGAAGGAAAGCAAAGGCAAGGGCCCGAGCATAAAGCGCTTACAGTACAGGGTACCGCCTTTCCGAGGACGCAGATCTCAGCGCAAGCCCCTCTCTGCTGTGGGGTCTCTAGGGAGGGGAAGGCAATGTTCTTCAGGGACTGTTTTCACCAGGTGTGAAGCTGTGACTCAGGGAAACAGGAGTGTCAATTGTCTCAGACCCTGGGGGTCTAAGTGACACCAGGCATGTTGATAGCCCAGTGACCTAAGACTTGTCCCTTCCCCCTGATCAGTTCTGTATGCTGAGGTCACATGATCTTGGCTCCCTTGGGCAAAGGTGTTGGGCTGGCAGCTCAAACACTAGCTCTGGTTTCTAGCTCGAGGTTGATTTGGAGAAAGAGAAAAGAAAATGCCACAACCTGAGCCATGAACATACTTGAGTGCTCTTATTTTTTTTTTCACCCAGGTAAGCCTGGGCTGGTGGCAGCCAGTGAGCCTCCCTTCTGTGATCTATGCTCAGGCGCTGGCGGAGAGGAAGTCTTGATCTCCATAGCAAGGTAGTTGCGAACCCGGCTAAGCGCCAGGAGCCTCGAGTTCTCTGACATTTGGACACAGTTAAGAGCAAGTCGGCCCCTAGAAAAACAATCTGATTCAGAAATCGAAAGGCGGTGACCTCGGGGGAATCCAAAGCCTGAGTGCATCGGTTAAGGGGTCTAGAAGAGAGTGACATGAAAGAAGTGTGGGCTGAGGCCGCGGGAGGAAAGAACTGGTGGGCTTGCTGGAAGTTCTGAGTACTTACCTCCCACAGCCTCCCAGCCCCTCCTGTGCTGACACTTGGCAGTTCAGAGAACATCATAATGAGACCTCGAAAAACTTCTCATCTCATGATTTCTTTCACAGAGAGTAAAAGAGGAGACCAAGGTCCCCTCGGATAAAGGGACTGACCCAAGGACTAGTTGGCAGCAAAGGCAGAGTTAGAAGTGACCCAAAGGTGTGTTGTGTAGGGGCAAGGCCCTGCTCCATTCAGGCTAAGAGGGTGCTGGGTGGGTAGCAAAAGCCAAATTGAGCTGGAAGGCAGCCACGTCCAGCAACAACAAGACAAAGCGCATCAGAAGGGGACCACGAGAAGTCAGCATGCAGATGTCAGTGTCTTAGAGGGTGCAAAGGATTGTGGGATGAGACAGCCGGAACACAAAAGCGTAGACGCACGGGGCTGAAAGATCAAGGACAGTAAGGATAACTCGTAGAGGTGACCACTGCGGCACTAACGCCAATAAGGGTAGGGCTCTCTGCTGATACATACAGTGTTTCTCTAGCCTGTGGGGCTTTTGAGGCAGTATCTACGTGTACATCTTTGGATCTATGACTCGATCCCTGAGCTGGTAAGTGTCTAGTTAAGAAATGAATGAGTCCATCAGTTAATAAATAAATGAATAAATCAATGAACAAATGAATGTCAGAAGGGTCCCTGGGGCGGCTGCTCTGGAGCTCTGTCCTTAGCTCAGCCTCTTTCCAGCTATGAACTTAGGGCAGGGAGCTGGAAAACGGGATGACAGTGCCCACTTCATAAGGTTGTGCCAGGATTAAGGGAGACCAGGCATCCGAAGTGCACAATAAATATTCGCTCTTTCTAGGATGGCTATTTTAACAATGCAGAACCAACAGGCGGTGAATTGGATGCGCCTGAAGACTATCTCACAGCATAGTGAGATGTTTAGGCTGAGATGTGTTGTTATCTGTTTCCCTTACTACCCCTGCTTTCTTCTCCCTTCCTGCCATGTCTGCAATCCACCAATCCTCTTTATTTGAGGCTCAAGGCCCATCTCTAGACTGTCCTGTCATATAAATCCTGATTTGGAGATAACCTAGGCAGTATGCATGCTCGTTTTTTTCCCTTCCGTTGATAGGTGTAATTCAGACTTCGTGGCATCTAGGATGAGCACATCAACCGGAGCCATACAATGAAAATAGCAGCCAGGCCATGCACATGCTCCCCAGGGACATTTTCAAGAGAGTGACAGGACAGATCAGCTATGATGGCTCTTCCATTTCTGAACACCTTTCCTCCTTGCTTAGACAAGGCAAGAGGAAGCAGCATAAAAGCAGGTAGACAGGCAGTGAACGTCTGATTCATAGTTGGTGTCAGACCTCCCAAGAAAGATAAATTCTGCATGGGGAAGTCTAGATATTTACTAGACTCATATTACACGTGCCATGTGACAAAGACCAAGGAGGCTTGACATTTGGGCTAATGTGAGGTTAAGAAATGACCTGGTATTTGTGGCCCTCCATTGACATTTTCCCTATTCTACCCTTCAACTTACTTGGCAAACTATGATTCTTCCCAGATTGGCTGTCCTTCCTTATAGGAGCCAAGTTGTTGGGTCAGTGGTGACATCAGCAGACCTGGGGTGTGGTCCAGGCAGTGTCTCTCATGACTGTTTTTCTCATGTGACATGGAAGAGCCCCCACAATACACAGTATACCTGTGGCTATGGTCACTATCCTGTCTCCTCCAGCAAGCCACTGCCTGTTGGGTTTCAGGGGTCCCTGGTTCTCAGACTTATGAGTGATTGTTGAGCCAACCTCAGCCTGTTCCCTCAGACATCCTGCTGTCAGGAGTACAACACAAGGACTCTAAGTTCTTGCTTGCTGGAGTTTCCTTGCTGAAAGTTCCTCATCTGTCTCCTGATACTCTGAGGGTGATTTCAGCCCCCCAGGCACCCTGCCTTCATGTCAAGTTCTTATTCCTACCTTGATTCCTGGGAGAGCCTACAACATCCTGCAAATGCTACCTTAGAATATCTGATGGCTGTGTATCTTCCCTGACGGCCTGGAAACGTCATGTTTAAAAAGCCCTGGACTGTGTGAGTCAGTATAGATACAATACAGAAAAATTTTACGGAGATTCGAAAGAAATCATAACCAAAAGCTGTCCTTAAGCTCAGAGCCTCGTGGAACAGCTCAAGTTCGCCTGTGGTTGCCAAAGGGCGCAGGTTCGCAGCGGGTTCAGCTCTGTATCCGCCGCCTCACTTTGCTCGTTACTATGGTGAATAACCTGACAGTTTAGGGAAATAAGGATTTATTTTGGCCCCTGGTTTGAGAGTTTAGTCCATCACAGCAGGGAAGATACTGTAGCAGAATTGCCTCTAGCTGGGGCAGCAGGAGTGTAAAATGGGTGATCACGTGGCATCCACAGTCAGAGCAGAGAGCTGCCCAACAGTGCTTAGCTCACTTTCTCCATTTTATTCAGTCTAG
This sequence comes from Microtus ochrogaster, assembly GCF_000317375.1. Lineage (NCBI taxonomy): Eukaryota > Metazoa > Chordata > Mammalia > Rodentia > Cricetidae > Microtus > Microtus ochrogaster. The sequence goes on along the minus strand of NW_004949124.1, from coordinate 2,634,239 downwards.
ACCCAAGACCATAACTTGGTGCTACCCATATTCAGAATGGGCTTCCCCTCCTCAGTATCACCCTCGCAGACATACCCAGAGCTGTGTTTCCTAGGCGATTCCAAATCCCATCAAGTTAATAAGGAAGATCAGCCATCAGGTCCTGTAGTGAGAAGGCTGCTTGTCTGTTCCCAGCTTCTCAGCCTCCAAATAATCACACAGAAACTATAATATTTAAATCACTGCTTGGTCCATTAGCTCTTGCTTCTTATTGGCTAACTCTTACATATTAATTTAACCCATCTCCATTAATCTGTGTATCACCATGTGGTTGTCGTTTACCAGGTAAAGTTCCATCTGACATCTATCTCCAGTAGCGGCTCCATGACTTCTTCCTAAACTCCGCCTCCTTTCTCCCAGCATTCAGTTTAGTTTTCCCCTGCCTACCTCTATTCCCTGTAAAGACCCAAGACAGTTTCTTCATTAACCAATAGTATTCACAGCAATCAGAGGGGAATACCACCTCACCTCCCCTTTCCCCCTTTCTGTTTAAATAAAAAGGAAGGTTTTAACTTAACATATTAAAATTACATGTAACAAAACAGTTATCAAGCAAGAATTACTGTTATGATATTTATATCTACTTTATCTTTTATCATAACTAAAGAAAACTATAATCATAACTATCAATTCCTCAACTCCATCAAAGACTCCAGAAGAATATATTACCTAACTAAACAGGAAGTGCATTGTAAGCAACTTCAAAACTTTAGAATTGACAGAGACATCTCACTGCCTGGACAGTCACCCAACATTCTTCTGTACCATTGGGGCATATCTGGCAGACTTTTCCATGAAGTAGGAAATTTCAAAGACAGGTCCACCTATATTGGTGTTTGTCAGTCACTTTCTTCTGTGTCCTGCAGAATGTCTGGCAGATTCTTTCATGTAGCAGGAACCCCGAAGGACCATCTCACCTTTAGGCAAGTTTAGCAGTCATTTCTCTGTGGTCCTGCTTCTCTAGTTTTTACAGAATACCATGAAGTAGTCCAGGCAAGGGCAGTTTTTTGCCCAAATGGTTAGCAAACTTTATAAGGAGCCTCTTCGATGCCCATCATCCTCTTTGAGTAATTGGTGCTGCCAGGAGTAGAAGATGTGACTCATTGTCTAAGTCCTAAATTCTTAAAACATTTTAAATGCCATATTCTGTAGTCTTTGAAAGGTTTGAAGAATACCTATCAATCTGAAATACATCATTATATATCTAGAAAACCTAAGTAACATGACCAGAAGCCTGACTATTACAGATGACTCTCTATTAACCTATATTTCTTAATTATACATTACATTTTTAAATGAGCTACACAAACACAATACCTTAATTAAGAACAGAAAGTATATATACATATTCTGTTCTTAATGTGTGTGTGTGTGTGTGTGTGTATATATATATATATATATATACATACATACATACACAGTATAACAAAGTTATACAAGTGTGTACCACCTTACCCAACTTTTTAAAATGTTTGTTCTGGGGATAGAACTTAGGTCCTTGTGCTTCCAAGGCATCTCCCAGTCCCATATTTTATAGACTCCTTGAATTTATCAAAAGTATGGTCCCTTCTCTGGGGCTTTTTGGTCTACTTAAGAAAAGGCATTGTTGCACATATATTTGAAGATAATTTTAAAGGGTAAAAATGTGGACTAACTAATATATATGAGAACTCTTTGAGAACAAAGAAAGGTCTTTGCAACTTCACATGAATGGGTGAGATGAACTTATTAGTAAGTAGATACAAATGATGACATTAGACAACTATATAATTATATGAATCTCAGCACATAAATTGTGATTTTGTTTTGCACATAATATAGAAACACTGGGCCCAGATGGTGCTTAGCACTCTTGGTGCTAAACAAGAAACATTAATTTTTTTCTCTATCTTTAAAGCAAATTTTAGGCAAGTTCTTCATTAACACATTGCCTACGGTAACATTAAAAGCCAAAATCTAGGGACTAAGTGGGTAAAGTGCTTATACCAGCATGGGGACCCAAGTTCACATCCTATATAATAGCTGAGCACAGCTACGCAAGTCTAAAATCAAACCCAACACTGAGCGGGAGAGAAAATGGATCCCAAAAATCTTCTGTCCAACCAGACTCGTTGTGCCCAGTGAGTTTATGGCCACCATCTAGTAAGGTCACTGGATCGCTAGCCTTTTGATACTGTGTTCTTTGTGCTGAATGTCAAAACTGAAATAGAGATTGTAGATTCAGTGTGAGACTGTCTCAAAAAAAAAAAAAAGGATGACTAGCGATACAGGAGGAATTGTGATGATAGTATCTGGCTTCAACATGCACACACGGATGTGTGCATCTGTGCATACATGTGTTTGTGCACACACAGAGCAGAGAGAGGAGAGAGAGAGGAAGGGAGGGAAGGAGGGAGGGAGAGAGGGAGGGAGGGAAGGGACGGAGGGAGGGAGGGAGGGAGGAAGGGAGAGAGAGAGAGAGAGATCTTGACTTAGAAAAATAAGTACAAGCTATAGCTGTCATGGTCACCGACACATAGATGTCATGAATCAAGTACAGCTGCCCTTGGGAGTAAGCCATCCACTGCTCTCAGAAGTCCTAGGCTCAGGACTTTGCCATTGCTGCCTGAATTCATCACCTCAGGGTTTATCTGCCTCTGCATTCTGGAACCGCCAGTTGTCAGCCAAGAAAGCCATCTCTGAAGCCACCCTCAGTGAACGGGCAGAATGCCTTGGGCTGACTCTTGCAAACGGCCTGATGTCAGCAGCTGCTCCATGGACAGGGAAGCAGTCCCAGGAGCAGAACTCCCTGGATGTGGATTCTCAGTTCACTTCTTTACCCTCTGTGCTTCTATTTTCATCTCTGGGTAACCTCAGTTGAGGCACCTACTACTTTTACAACCACATCTGGTACAAAACATGCAGTTCTGAAATCTCAGCTCCCACCAGAAGCAGCTATCATCTGGGGCGGTTCAGAAATAAAACACCTATTTAAAGATGGGCTCATGGCAAGGATGCATGCTGAGGCTCACCAGAAACTATGTTCAGCTGGCATGCCACTCACTTCAAATGTCTTTTCCATACTTTCTTCCTCATTTAAACAAGTGAAGTATAAATTATGTCTATTTGAAGTTATCTGACTAACATTCTAAAAGGTTTCTTACTTGGTTTCTCTTGTGCTTAACACTAAAAGTGCAAGCTGTCTCCATATACACAAGTTCACATTTTATAAAAAGATCTTTTTTTAATAGAAAGAATTAAACGAAAATGGACTTTGCTTCTTTCTAAAATGAGAATGGCTTTATTTTTTTTTTTTGATGTTTTAAAAATAAAGTATATGCTTACTGGAGGAAGAATACTCACACATACACAGACCGTACACATTTGTTTCTCAGTCTTAGTAGGTCACGTTATAGCCACTTAAGAATTTGTTTTTGAAACCTAAAGCCTGAATTCCAGCTGGAGAGACTGAGGTGGGCTGGGATGTGAGAAGCGATACTGACACTAAAACTCCCAGAGAGTAGTCTCCAGCTGGTCTCAGGAAGCACTGACTTAGAGAAAGGTGTGAGAAGGGTATGAATATCACCCACACATTATCCCCTGGATAGAATTCCTCTTGGTTTTTAGTAACACTAGTGAAGAAGTCGTTAGTGTGAATTACGATCCACATGTGTCAAGAAGCACCATTTTAAGCCATCCAGGTTTCTAGCTGTCTTAGTTAAGGTTTCTATTGCTACGAAAAGACACCATGACCACAGCATTTAATTAAAAGAAAACATTTAACTGGGGTTGGATTACAGTTCAGAGGTTCAATCCCTTATCATCATGGTGGCTCCATGGCTATATGCAGGCAGACATGGTGCTGGAGAAGGAGCTGTGGAAGGTCTGTATCTTTGCGCCACAGGCAACAGGAAGTGAACTGAGACACTGGGTGTGGCTTGAGCATATGTGAAACCTCAAAGCCCGCCTCCACAGTGGCACACTTCCTCCAAGGCCATCCCTACTCCAGCAAGCCATACCTCCTAATAGAGCCACTCCCTATGAGCTTATGGGGGCCAATTACATTCAAATTATCCTAACAGTCTCAGAAGAGAACACCATCTCACTGTCCCTTCAGGAACAAGGAACAATGATGTGCATGGTACTGCCAGTTTCTGCTTCCTGTAACCTAGGGAAGCCATCAAAGCAAACATGCAGGCAGCAGGCAGACCCTGTAAGTAGAGACTCCACAGTAACCAAGATGGGGTGTGTGGTGATGGATGCAGAAGTGTGGGAAATCCTGATGAGGCTGTAGACCACCTGTCCATCTTCCTCTGTTCTCCCACCCACCACACCCAGAACTTCTTCTGCAGTGAGAATCCTGGCTGTCTCAAGGCAAGAATGGTGATTAGAAGGTCCAGAAAGGCATAGACAAGAGCTTAAGTATCAGAGGGAAAGGGAGAAAATGGAATAAAGTAAATTATCCCTCTCACCTCTATACCCCCCATGGTGCCAGGAGCCAGCTACCTGCTTATCAAGATTAATCCCTTTAGCTTTTTCATCATTCAGTGGTCTTTGTTCACCAAAGTGGAGTGCTAATGGCTGAGGCCCACAGGATTCAAGAAGGGAATGTGTGGTCAGTCCTTTAACATAGTCACTCACCACAAAGCCTGACTCAATAAAAAAATAGTCTTTAAATGTCTCTTTGCGCCTTTAATCTCAGCACGCGGGAGGCAGAGGCAGGTGGATCTCTGTGAGTTCAAGGCCAGCCTGGTCTACACAGCTAGTTCCAGGACAGGCACCAAAGCTACAGAGAAACCCTGTCTCGAAACAAACAAACAAACAAACAAACAAATGTCTCTTTATAAATCCCAGTTCCTTTGCTAATTTCCATTTTTGTCCCCAGAAACTAAATTCTGGCTGTCAACTTACAAGCTGAGTTCTGTCATGTAGTCACCAGTCACGGCCACCTTTGAAAGCAGGTCAGTGGCCCAGTGCACTTTTGAAGTCACAGAAAGTCACCGTGTTTTCATCTTGCAGAGCATAGTTCTTCTCAGGTAGGGTGTGGCAGACAAGGTTAAAATTTATTTACCCATTGTTCTCTTGCCTGATAGACCAAGAGAGAAGTCCCCAAGAACCAGCAATGAATTATGACTGGTGTAAGGTCTTTCCTCTGAAGGAGTCTTTTAGACATTTTTTTTCTATTTTTATTTTATGTACTTTGGTGTTTTGTCTGCATCCATGTCTGTATGGGGAGTTTCAGATCCCCTGGAATTGGAGTTACAGAGAGTTGTGAGCTACTATGTCAGTGCTGGGAATTGAACCCAGGTCCTCCTGAAGAGCAGCCAGTGCTCTTGACCACTGAGCCATCTCTCCAGCCCGACATTTTGTTTCTAGTTGCTTCTTTTTATAAAAGTATAATACCACCAGTGGTGTGTGTTTGTGTTTCTATGACACCCCAGGAACCAATTTCCACCTCTCTAGGATATCACCCCCAAAGAGGATGAATGCTGTAAGTTATCAAAGAGATGTTTGTTTCACTAATGATTGGCCTGTAGTTGACATCCGATCCTGTTCTGGCCTTAGATGCACGAAGAAATCTTGTTTGAAAAAAAAAAAAAATCTTTCCCAATATGAGATGTCAGTGAAAATCACAGTGAGGGTGAGTGTTAATTATCAAACTGGCAGCATCTAGAATCATCTAGCAGGCATGCCCAGGAAGAATTCTCTAGAGTAGATTAACTGAGGTGGGAAGACCCACTCTTAAGGCTGGACTGCGTTTTCCCATGTGTTGAGACTCATGAAAAGGGAGTTGGGTTCCGGCATTTGCCACTCTGTTCCTTGAATGCAGATGTGACCAGCTGCCTCAGGCTCTTTCCATTATGGCTTCCCCACCATGATGCACTGTATACTCAGTGAGCCACAGAAGTTTACTATGCTTTAGTCCATTTGTTTTTCCAGGGAGGGTTTCTGTGTGTAACAGCCCTAGCTGTCCTGGAACTAGCTCTTGTAGACCAGGGTGTCCTCGAACTCACAAAGATCCTCCTGCCTCTGACTCCCAGCTGCTGGGATTAAAGGCATATGCCACTATCACCCAACTAAGCTTACTATTCTTTAAGTTGCTTTTCGTTGGGCACTTCGGACAGCAATGAGACAAGGAACTAATACGATGATGACCTTTGGCACTTACCCATTTCCACTTTGGGCTTCTTCTGGGAGGACTCGCTCCTTGGAATGACAGCAGCTGTCTGTGACCATGCGATGACCGACAGGATGAACAGAGGAAGCCTGTGTGCAGCAGAAACCCCTGGGTCCCTAAACAATTGCCAGTACTGTCCCTTCCACCAAGAGAGAGAGTATTTATTTGTGCTTTAACCCATTTCTGGTAGGGTATTTTCAGACTTACAACCCAAAGCCTCCTAACTGATAAATGGGGTTTCTGTTGCTAAGAAAGGATCTTTCTCTTTCGGTACAACATTTATGGAGGCAGGCTTGAGCCTGAAGGGCAGTGGGAAGGCTGGCTTGGTGGGGTTGCCAGCCTTTGGGTATTAATAGGAGAGGTGGTTCAGCAACCTCAAGAGAGCTGCAGTCAGGGAGGCTGGGCACGAGGCGCCGCCACTGCTGGGTACAGGCTCTCCTTTATGTCAGGCCTCCACAGTAAAGCGCAAGAATTTGTTTGAGCCCTTGTATCGTACAAAATAAATGAGCGAGGATGACAGGAATTTTCTAGCTCAGAATATTTTTCTGGGAACGCTTTCCCTCAGATAAAAGTGCTTTTGTTCTCACGTCTGACCCAGTGAATCAGAGACTGCAGCTAGGCATTCCCTTAGAAAAGAGCATGTCCTAAGCACCCCGACCTCCACACAGACACACAGACCCACACAAACACACACACGTACACACACACACACACACACACACACACACTCC
>NW_004949124.1:2619574-2627212 GCF_000317375.1 Microtus ochrogaster | reverse complement strand
ACACACACACACACACACACACACACACACTCCTTCATTGTTCTCTTCCAGCACCCTTTTATTTTCTCTACTCTCACTGTGAAGGCCTTCAGCATGGGGAGGGTGAGGCCCCAGGCCTAGCCACACTGAGTGTTCTGCTCCCAATTTTGTAGTCCAGTCTTCCACGAGAAGCCCAATCCTAGCTGTCAACTTGAGGTGTTGTTGAACAACGATACAGGAAGTGGAAGTTGAAGTAGGTCTTTTGGGTGAGGGGTTCACAGAGGTAACTATGGGCCGACTATTCATTTCACAGAGGTTGACCAAGGACCTCCCAGGTAACGGAGAGATGTGAGTGATCCTAGGACCCTGCCACTCCAGCCTAGAGCTATAATTCATGTGCCTTCTGCTGGGATATCCTGAGCTATCACTACAGCTGTTGCCATTTGCATGTTTAAACTTCAAGTCTCTCAAACTCTGAGATCTTGACACACCCATCAGGAATCCCTTGTGGTACCCACAGCCTCCTCAGCAGCAACAATTCTCTGGTTTCTAAGCAACTGATGAGATGAAGAGCCCAGAGACAACACCATGGGCTGACTGAGATGTCTGGAGAACACTGGACCTCGGTTCCGTAGATGATGACTCCTAAATTTCCCCAGTTCAATAGGCAGTAACCTTTACAGCATCCTCAGAACTTGGGCCCCTGCGTATATATGTAAATCAGAATCAAAATCAGAATCACAGGAACCCAAAGCTAGAAAAATACCTCTATCAGACTTACCTTTAACTATCTCGTGAATGTTTCTTTTGTTATTGTTGTTTGTTTGTTTGTTTGTTTGTTTTTAAAACAGGGTCTTCTAGGACTCCGGTTGGCCTCTAACTCCAGATCCTCCGGCCTCACTCTCCAGAGGGCTAAGATGACAAACATTCCCCACCCACTGTGCCTGGTAACTACTTCCTTTGAAACAAAGCCTCCATTTAGTCAAGGAAGAGGTTGATAAATGAGGAGCCCCTGCGTTAAATCTGAGCCAAGAGTCTCGCCTCGCTGCCTTTGCCTGCCCCGTGCAATCCTCAGCCTCGGGAAGTCTTCACTAGGCAGCTCTCCAGGCTTCTGCCTGCTGTGCCCTGCAATGAGGAAGACAATTTACTTGTGTGTTTTCCAATCTCTAGACATTAGCAGGGGGAGGGACTGGGATGGTAGGACAACATTAAGAGACACTATATCATAAACAAAAAAATATTAAATACTAACTGTGAGCATTTGGTGGACTGAAGAGGGAGAGAGCTAAGAGGCAGTCCGGTGGCCACCAGGTCGGCTGGGCCCCCTACCCTACTCGGTCAGCTTTAGAAAAGTCCCTTCCATTTTATTTTTTTCACTTGTTAGATCAAATTATTCTGTAATTATATTAATGATAAGATTGGATGAGGAAGTCTAAAGGCCTATCTTCTAGTCCTCTGCTAAAACTCTAAATGTGGGAACAGAATGAGGAGCAGTAAGACTCCAGCAGTCTTAGAAGTTGTTGAAGCAGTTTTTTATTTGTTTGCTTGGTTGGTTGGTTAGTTGGTGTTTTTTTGTTGTTGTTTGATTCAGTTTTGTTTTTCGAGACATGGCCTCTCTGTATAACAGCTCTAGCCGTCCTAGAACTCTCTTTGTAGACCAGGCTGGCCTCCAACTCGCAGAGATCCACCTGCCTCTGCCTCCTGAGAGCTGGGATTAGAGGTGTGTGCTACCACCACCTCGAGTACCAGCAGAAAGCGGTTCTAACAGCAAACATGAGTCCACGCTCTGCTGGTACCTTAGACACTCTGTTTATTTCCATTCACAGAGACAGGAAGGTGCAGGGGATGTCAGTTCTCACTCGACATGAGAAGAAGCTGGGATCCAGAGCAATGAAACCCTCAAAGTGGTACACCCAGAAAATGATGCAGTCGGGATTTGAGCTGCTTAGGCAGTCTAAATGCACCCCGGAGCGTGCAATGGGTATCCCAGCCTCTAGGCAGAAGCAGGGCTGCTGTTCCTTTTAGCAATCTTTCCAGGGAGTGAAGACCAAGCTACTGGGTCCCAGAGGCTGGGGAATAGATTAAGCATAAGCAACAGAAGAAGGGAGGGGGAGGTGGGGGAGGAGCTGGAAGATGAAGAAGAGGAAGAGGAAATGGAGGGCCACTCTTCTATTTGGGGCACACACATACCTTGTCGATTAGCAACGATGGGAAAGGAAACACACAGCGAGAGCCCTTGACAGCTTAATGGGGTTTTAGAAAAATACACATCTATATTTTTAAACTTTTTTTTCCATTTGAACATTTTTAACTTCAAGTTCTAGACTGAAATAGCAACGGTTTTAGATAACTCTCTATCCTAAGGCTCCCACGTCTGGAAAAGGTTTCAGGCTGGTCTGAGGAAAAGAAAGAGAGAGTAATAAGCTTAGCACAAGGATAATAGAGCTGGAACATAGGTTTTCAAATGTTTATCGAGCAGCTGATTCAACAGATGCGTAATGGACAGATTGAAGGATCATGATTGGATGGGCAGATGGATGGATGCATAGTCAGACTGATAGATGGATGGGTAAATGGATAGTTAGATGGATGATGGGTGATGTGAGGTGGGTGAACAATAGACATACCAGTGGATGGATGGATGGATGGATGGATGGATGGATGGATGGATGGATGATGAATGAGTGTGGGTAGTAGGTAGATGGATGGATGGATGGACAGATGGATGGATAGATGGATGGATGGGTATGTGTGGGTAGTGGGTGAGTGGGTGAATGGCTAAATGAGCAATTAAATAGAGAGACAAGCTGTAAGAAATCAAGAAAACTTGTTTACTCATGCTATCCTCCTGAAATATAAGAGTAGCTCCCTCTGAAGAAATACACTCAGTCTTTTTTGCCAGTAACCACACTCAGGTTTGCTGAAAGAACTAACTGCCCCCTATGGCTACTATGCTAACCCTACACATAGAATGCCACTCACAGCTCAGTCCCTGTTTACAAGTCCCATTTCTAATGCCTATAATAAAATAAATCACTCGCAGCTCTTGCAAACACGCTATAAAGAGTCGTAAGCAAACCATAAGAATGAAGTTGATATGTACTACTTTCCATTCACCTATGTCCTTCCTGCCTCTACCACAGAGAACGAAAAGAAAAAGACTCAAATGCTCATTCTCCTGTAGGTGAGGAGCCAGGAGACACCATCCTGCCTGTTGCAAAGCAGACTGAACCCAAAGGGCAAGTTTGCCTTCAGAATAAATGGGCAAAACTTTGTTCATTTTCTCCATTCTGCCTGGAGCTCTGATGCAGCATTTGGAGGTACAGCAAGCAACTTATGACAAAGAAGACAAATGCCTTAGTGCAAGGATGCTAGAGAAAGGAGATGTAAAGACTGGGTCCTCAGTGACGTCACTAAGCCGCCATGCTAGCTCTCATTCTATGACAGAGGTGAGCTAGGGAGATGCGTTAGAGTCTTCTGTTACCAACATAACCCTAAGATCTGTGGTACACAGCTTCACATTGTAGCCTTCCAAACCCTTGTGCACACAGCCCCTCTGCCGGTCACCTGCCTTTCCCCCTTAGTGGGCAGGCACTACATAAATATTTCAAATGCAGGTCTAAGTGGGAGGTCCTGTAAGGCTGAAACACCTTCTCTAGAATGCCACTCCCTGTCTCTCTCCTAGGCAATTTTCTTCTTTCCTTCTTGAGGTCTCATTCCTTTTGCAGTGAAGTACTGAGGTTAAACTCTGATGAGCGCTTCTTCTCCCTTCAGTCGCCGTGGACTATGGGTGTCGGTGGGCATCCCACTCGGAGCAGCTGGGCTTACATCTCCGACACACGAATCGACTCCTTCACGGACAGACTTTGGGGGAGGGGACATTCAGATGTGGTGGCATCGAGTGTGTGACAGTTATTTCCCTATTTTTATGGCTCTTGTCCTTGTCCTCTGATGACCACCCTTCTTCCTTTCCACGACCTTTATGAAGTACTTTCTAGGCACCGGGCTAGCTTTACGCTGGTGTGCAAGATACAAACTTCGCGACAGTCTCTCTCCCTCTTCTCTCATCCTTAGCGACTTTTTCACTTCCCTTTTCTCCTTAGCTCCTCAAACCTCTCACCTGCGCTCACCACACCAACTCCTAGTGTCTCTGTCACCCTAACCCGCCCCCCATTTCCAAATCTAAGGCTGACTTTTCTCCCAAATGATACATTGGGTTCCAACGCTTCCCCTTGAGGTCCGGCAGCCGGCCACACTCCTTTTCCTCCCGCAGCAAGAAGACATTCGGTGAAGCGTTCTCTGCCTACTGCCCCTGGGGAGGAGAGCTGCTCTCCTTTAAATCACTGCAGTTAGGAAACTGAGGATGCTACCGGATTGTTTAGGGGTGGGGGTGATGTTGGGTGCAGCCAGTGCGATTGCATCGCCTTCCGGAACTGCACCCCTTGGTCCAGGCAAGAGCGAGGTAAGAAGCTAGACAGAGCTAAGCCTGCGTGTATAGCCTGAGCAGAGGGAATCCATTAGTCCCTTGGTGGGAGGCTGTCTCCCCTCGCATTTCCCCCACATCCCTACTTGGAGTCTCCCTGGATACAGGGTTTGTTGCAGTCAGGCCCAGCTTTTGGTACAGGTCTTTCTCCGGAGCACAATATGGAGGCTGAGGAAGGCCCCGCCGTCCCTCGCCGCCCTTTTTGAGTCTATGACCACTAAGCATGCCATCAGACAGCCCCCATCCCCACCCAGCTGACCTACCACAAAGGGACTGAGGGCAGAGGGCAGAAATAACTCATGAGAACCAGAAACTAAACTCTCCAATGAAGCCTCACATGGAAACAGTTCAGGGAAAAAGGGTCCCAGGGAGCTCGGGCTATTAATAACACCATGTGCGCTTCGGCTCTTTCTTCTCCCAGGAGCAAGTCAGGCTTGCTCACGGTCAGGCATGTTGATTCTTGGAAGGCCCAGATGGCCAGGTAATATGCGCCTCTTATTCCTAGCCCTTAGGTAAACACATCCTGTCTCCCTTTCTCCCTATTCTCCTGTCCATCAAACCTTCCAGGTTCTGCCCGCCTTTAACCTATGGCTGCCCCTGTGAGGAGAGAGCACACTGTCTAAACAGGGGGAATGCAAGGCTCACAAGTTACTAGCTTTAAGGCTTTGGAGATCTAAGGACTGAGTCTTGGCCTCAACTGTTTGTCAGTACTGAAAGAACCCTGGGAACATGACATTACTGGTATCAGTCCTATAAACTGATAAGAAAGTCAGACAGACAGAGAGAAATAGACAGAGAGAGAGAGAGACAGTGAGAGAGAAACAGAGAGACAGAGAGAGAGAGACAGAGAGAGTCATCGGGTGGCCTGGTTATTTCCCATGGACTTTGATTGACACTAGGTTATTCTCTGTAGCTGCAAAGGGGCTCACAGGTTCACACTTTGTAGCCGTTCTTCTGCCATTTGCAGAGTGGCCAAAGTCGCTCTCATTCTGACAGAGGAATATACCTTCCATCCCTATCAAGGAACAGCAACCCAAGACAGGCTCAGCTAACCTTGAACTTTCGGGCACAAGTCATCTTGACCAGAGGGTGAAACAGGCGGTGTTTGGATTATCTGCTAAATTAAGCAGCACACGCTTATGAAATCTCTTGAGCAAGGAGACATTAGAGAAAATGCAGTCTAGAAAGTTTGCATCCTGCTTTAAAAGCCTTAAGTGGGCATAGGGGAAACGCGCAGAGTGCTGGCACCCTTGCTCACAGTCTTTTACGGTTCAGACCTGGCTTTATTTTGAATTACACATGTAGAATGGTGTTGGAGGGGCTATAAATTCCTCAGTATCTAAGAAAAATATCCAGGGGAACCAGATGGGCTGTCTCTCACTAGCCTTAGAGCGAGTTAAAGCTTGTCTGTGACTCAGTTTTCCCATCCGTAAAAGGGGCTGATGGCTACAGTGCTTACTTCATGAGATTTTTTAAAGAGATAAAAGGAATTTGCATGCAGAAATCCTATGAGCAGTAACAAGCATTTTTGAGTGTTTGGCAAGTTATTTCTTTTCTTTTTTTTTTTTATTAGTGATGGTATCATTATTATTGTTGTAAAAGGTCTTGTTCAGACTCCAACCCTGCCTGGGAGGTAACTGCTCCAGAACTTTGAATTCTGTTAGCAGGGGAAGAAGAGAAAATGAGAAACGTCAGTGAGTGCTGTAAGGACACTTGTTGACACCATTGCTTCTCCTCCTCCAAGGCTCTACTTTCGACTCCAAGTGTATAAGATGTATATAGTGGGTTTACAGACCAAGAATCGCGAGTAGAGGCGTTGTGCTCTAGGTCAGATGCGGCTACACGTGCTGCTGGATGCTATGCTGAGCTGCCAGAGTCAGGCGTCTTGTCTGTGTGTGTCTGTGTGTCCATATGAATGTGCATGCAGGTGTGGACCTACGCATGTGGGTGGACCTCTATGGGCTTGTCAAAGGCTCCTGGGGTGGTCCATCCTAGTGTGAGGGCCACCAAACTCTCTATTCATTTGTTTTTAAGGAAGGTGGAAAGAAGGAACCCGCTCCTATGAGGGCTTTGCTTTTCCCAGCTCCCTGAAGAATTACTCATTCTCTCACACTTCTGTAGCAAGTCAGGAGTAGCAAACACGGTGCTGTCACCATGTCTCTTGGTTCCAGGAGAGCCAAGATGGCATCATTTACTGAGATCACACTCTGTGCCCTGTCCCATTCTGAGCACATTCTAATTCCTTTAATCGTCACAGGTGCACACCTCTAATCCTAGCTACATAAGAAGCTGGTGTAAGAAGTTTGCAGGTACAAAACCTGTCTGGGCTTTAGAGTGAGTTCACTGTCAGCCCATGCTGCTTAGACCCTGTCTCAAAGTAAGATTTTAACAATTAGGGCAAGGACTACCTTTGGTTGTCCACTAGCACTAGATGATAAAACCTTATGGACATAAACACCGTGTGTGGATTGCAGTTTACTGAGACGAAAGCTTCCTTCTTGCTGACTAGCTTTCACAGTTCCAGAAGGTGCCATGGAGGCTTCTGGGAAAAGTCAGCTACTAATCTTGCCTTGTGGGGAATGCTATGCATTACAATACCAACCTCCCAGGCAAGGTGTGCCCACTGAAGCAACAGTGGCACAGCTGAGTGCTTATGGGGGTAACCTACCACTTTCTGATTCAATGTGAGGCCTATCAATAGAAAGAATTCATGCACGGTACGATAAACCTGGTTAAAAACCAATAGCTGGGAGGCGATAGGACTAGAGGGGAACTCGCTACCATTGTTTTGCTTAACAGGCATGGGGTCAAACCGCCTTCTAAGTATTCATATTAGTGCTGCCTTGATCTCAGAGAGGCGGTAGGAAGTAGTTAATGAAGAGGTTCATAGCTCGTCAAAGTGCTAAGAAGAGGGTTTCTCTGAGATGGCTCAGTGAGGAAAGACACTTGCCACTAAGCCTGAAAATCTGAGTTCAACTCCTGGGACTCACATACTAACTCCTACCCATCGTCCTCTGACTTCCACGTGTGTATGATGGAACACACACACAGTCACACAGATACACACACAAACACACCAAACACCACAGACACACACACCACACACACACACAGTCACACAGACACACACACAAACACACCAAACACCACAGACACACACCACACACACACACACA
>NW_004949124.1:2617813-2619096 GCF_000317375.1 Microtus ochrogaster | reverse complement strand
ACCACACCACACCACACACACACAGTCACACAGACACACACACAAACACACCGAACACCACAGACACACCACACACACACAGTCACACAGACACACACACAAACACACCGAACACCACAGACACACCACACACACACAGTCACACAGACACACACACAGTCACACAGATACACACACAAACACACCAAACACCACAGACACACATACCACACCACACACACCACACACACAGTCACACAGACACACACACAAACACACCAAACACCACAGACACACACACCACCCACACACACACACAGTCACACAGATACACACACAAACACTCCAAACACCACAGACACACACACCACACCACACACACACACACACACACACACACACACACACCTGTAATAAGTAAATGCTAAGGATAAGTAACTGCAGAGTCTCAGCCCTAAGCAGGGCATCTATACACCTCCTTCCAAGGCTCGTGCACACAACGTGAGAAAAGGCAGAAAGAATGTAGGAGCTGGCAGATGAGAAAGAGTGCTGTGAAACTGTCTTCTGGGCCTAACATTGCTGTATTCATGAGCTCATAGCAATAGAACTTTGTTGTGTAAGATTAGGCCTATCAGCATCCCATCATGGTCTTAGGAAGTGTTCATATTCTATAAGCCTTCAGTGGTTGCCCTGGGAGAGGGAGTCATACTCCTCAGTGGTTTAGCCATTAGTATAGCCTATAGTGGTATAGGCAAGTCATCTTTGGTCCTGTTATAATCCCCTCCCACTCATGCCCATGCAAGTGACTCTAATTAAATGCAGGAGGCACACACATACACAAAATACATGACAGTAGGAGAAGGCCTTCTTGTGGAGAAGAAAGGGTTCAGCAAAAGGGGAAGGGGATAAGAGAGGATAATGAGAGGTTATAATAAAAGTACTATATATGTATATTTGTAAAAGAATAAATTAAAAACCAAAGAAATAAATAAAAATAGAGTTAAGTTTACAGATCAATGGTGGATAATTTATCTAGGATGTATGAGAACCTGTGTCCAATCTCCAGCACTAAAATCAAATAGGCAGTCTCCCGGAAGTCTTATGAGATAGGTACCATAAGAGGAAATCGGGGCATGGTGATTTCATAACTTGCCCCAATAGACTCAGCTGGGATTTTGAACCAGACCATCTGAATCCCGAGTCTGTATTTCATGGCCTCAATCTCATGGCTCTTATCCTGTGGCACGGGTGAGGTGGGGTGAGGTGGGGTGAAGGGAGGTGAGGTGGGGTGAGGTGGGGTGAGG
>NW_004949124.1:2593673-2616393 GCF_000317375.1 Microtus ochrogaster | reverse complement strand
TGTTTGTTTTTTGTTTTTCGAGACAGGGTTTCTCTGTGGTTTTGGAGCCTGTCCTGGAACTAGCTCTTGTAGACCAGGCTGGTCTTGAACTCACAGACCAACAATAGTAACTTAAGAAAGGAAGGATTTGGGACTGGAACGATGTCTCAGCAGTTAAGAGCATTGACTGCTCTTTCAAAGGTCTTGGGTTCAAATCCCAGCCACACACATGGCGGCTAACAACTATCTGTGGATCCAAGATCTGACAGTTCTCATACAGACTTACATGCAGGCAAAACACCGATGCACATAAAATGAAGGTAAATAAATTTTCAGAATAAGAAAAAGAGGAGCTTATTTTAGCTCACAGTTTGGGAATACAGTTCAGGATGGTGAGGGGATCATGTGAGTTGATCTCAAGACAGCAGGTTGCATTGAATCTGGAGTCAAGAAGCACAGGGAAGTAAATGCTTTCATGTAGCTTGCTTTCTTGTTTTTATTTTCAGTTCCTAGACCCCAATCTATGAAATGGTGCCACCCACATTAAGGTTGAGTCTTTCCACCTCATTTAATCTAGATAATCTCTCACAGATGCATCCAGAGACTGTTTCCATGGTGACTCTAAATACTATCAAGTTGACAAACAAGTCAATAATAATAATCACAGTCACCGTTGTGGGGGAAAGTTCTTGGCGGCCTTTGGGGGCTCTGATGGCTTCTGATCCCAGGCTTCCTGAGACAAGGGGCAGCCCATTTGTCCTCTGGATTAGTACCCTGCCCAGACACTGCTCCAGCTTTATTAGTGAAAATCTGGTCATCAAAAAACAGGAACCAACTTGGGTTAATTTAATGAAGAAACTGGCTCTTCAGAAAGGGACCAGAAAAGGACTAGACTACTTTCAGAATCAATGAAAGGTTGAATAACAAGCCCCATACCGACACTGAAGCTGTTAGAGGCCAGTCAAGCTCCTCCCAGAAGGAATCTGGAGATGTTCCCAGAGCCTGCTGCCACAGTGAGCCCTTTATTGGGAACCCTTGCTACCTCTACTGTGTGTCATTCTCGAAACTGCTGCCCTATGATGAGACCTTGGACCTTTGTGTGATGTCTAGATCCTAAGGCCCAGGCAGGCACATCTGGCCACACTTCAGCTCCCATTAATCTATCAGGAGTAAGGAAAAGGACTCTCTGTACCTAGTTCACTTTTGTGGGTCCTAGGAAGGGTTTCGACACTCCGCCTTCATCTTTTCTTTTTTTTTTTTAAGGTTTTTATTTATTTATTTATTTTTTTTTTTTTTTTAAAATTTTTTTATTTATTAAGGATTTCTGCCTCCTCCCCGCCACCGCCTCCCATTTCCCTCCCCCTCCCCCGATCAAGTCCCTCTCCCTCATCAGCTTGATGAGCAAACAGGGTTCCCTGACCTGTGGGAAGTCCAAGGACTTCCTCCATTCAGGTCTAGTAAGGTGAACATCCAGACTGCCTAGGCTCCCCCAAAGCCAGTATGTGCAGTAGGATCAAAAACCCAGTGCCATTGTTCTTGAGTTCTCACGCCTTCATCTTTTCTTGCCAGACAGAAGAGGGGTTGCAAATGCAGATCTCCCTACTGTAGATCCATTTCACTGGAGACAAGGAGGTGGGAAACCCTTCCCTACTGTAGATCCCACTGGAGATGAGGAGGTGGGAAACCCTTCCTTACTGTAGATCTCACTGGAGGCGAGGAGGTGGGAAGCCTTCCCTGTTGTAGATCACTGGAGACAGGAAGTGTAACTGCTTTGTTGAATAGAGAAAGATGTCCCCTGTGGCTTCCCTGTGTCATGGAAATGCATTTCATTTTCAGCTAAGCCACTTTGAGAATAGTCTTTGTCTCTTGCAGTCAAAATAGCTGTCTTACTTCCATCTTCCGACCCATGGTGGGCAATTATTGGTAGCATCAGCCTCCCTGGGGATATTTGTGAATATGTGGAGTACAGTTGTCCCTCTTGTCCTGGGTTTTGTTATCTGAGGTCTCAGGTACCTGAGCTCAACCATGGTCTGAAAACATTCAGTGGGAGCTTCTAAAAAAAAATAATTTATAAGTTTTACATTCTTTCCCCTTCAAAATAGTATGACAATAAACTTTTTCTTTTCTTGTCTTGATTGACATAAAAATTGTTGATTTGTCCAGCGTATTCATTCTATATATATGATTCACCTATCAGTCACTTAGTGTGAGTCTAGGTTATTAGATCTAATGTCACAGTACCATTGTGTTTGTGTTAAGTAACCCTTATTTTACTTAATAATGGCCTGGAACTGCAAAAGTAACAGCACTGGCAACTTTTTTCATGGTGTATTACTATAATTGTTCTTTTTATTGTTAATTATTATTGTTAACCTCTTATTCGTCTGAATTTATAAATTAAACTTGATTATAAGAACATGTGTACACACGGAGAAAACATAGTATAAATAGGGTTCAACACTATCCAAGAATCCAATGGAGGCTTGAAATTTCTCTTCGACCATTAAGGAAGGAGAAATCTATGTGTGTCACCATTTAGTGAGTGAAAGCTGTCCAAAGACCCCATACAACCCGAGAAGCTTATCTGGGAGCCACAGTGAGAACTACCTGCACCAAATGCCAACCGTGCCACCAGCAGGGCAAGCTGCAGCCACGTCAATAATACTGAATTTGGTCGTGGTCAAACCTCTTTAGCTTCCTGTTGTAGCTGAGATCACTGGCTCACTGGATAGGAGGCTGAGATGAATTGCCCTTCAGGGGCTTTCTCAGGTAAGTTTTAGCATCAGCAACATGGTGAGGCCCTGCAGAGGGAGAACAAGGTTTCAGGTCTGAAGAAGTCCTTCATGAAGACAGATAGTCATCGCAGACAGCTTGATGAGGGCCCTGAAGGAACAGGGCCTTCCATGCTAGAGAACAAAGGGGAATCTTGTTTGTATAGATTCTGGGGGTCATGAGGGGAAATTTTCATACCACGTGCATCTCAAGACAGGAAGCACTAGATAAATGCAAATTTAGAATTCAAAGATATTTGGGGGATGGGGAGGGAGGGGAAGTCTCTGGGTTACTGGAAGCTACAAGGGAGGAAGACAACAAGGCCGCACCAGAAAGAAAGATGCCCTGATTTCTAGGAGATGAATCTGTAGTCTAACACTTTCCACAGAGATTGGTCATGGCTTCACTATCCACAACAGAGCAGGAAGTAGTGACCTAGTCTTTAGAGTCATCCAACACACACACTGGCTAATCCTGAGAGCAGACCAACCCTTGCCTTATTTACAGCAAAGTAAACTGAGATCTGGAGTCAAAGCTTCTATCCAAGGTCACCTAGCTCAGCAGGTGGCAGAACTCAGTGCTGAGTCCATCCTCTGGCCCCATTGAGGGCCTGGCTGTTTGCCACAGAAGGAAGGCTTGAGAATTCACAACTCAGGGTGCAGCTCTGATTCCAGGAGCCTCCTAGGAGCTCCCAGGTGACTGGTTTGAGAGCTGAAGCAGGACCTGTGTCTCAGGATGCCATCTGCAGAAAGGGGCTGTCATGGGAGGGGCTGAACTTTGTGGGCAGACCTGGCACCAAGCAAAAGGAACAAAGAGTCAGAGAGCCTGAGCCTGGCCCTCAGGGAGGATGAAGGCTCCACAGGGATTTGCAGAGACTTGGTCCTGTTCCTTTCCCCAGATAATCACACAGGAACTAATTAGCACCTTCCTTCTGCGCACAGCCCTCTGGGGCTGGAGGATGCTCAGAAGAGGAGAGAAACCCATTAATTACCTTATCAGGAAGCACCGATAAGAACCTGTGAAAGGTATTGCTTTAAGGCTCTGAGCTGATTAGAGAGGGCTGTGGGGTGAAGGAATGTGTCACCCCACAACAGAACATGGCACTGGCTTTGATCCTGAACCCTGAAGGTTTGCATCCCCAGGCTGAGAGGAAACTCTTCTCCTTTACAGTTCATGACTCTAACTGGGATGTTCAGGAATGAGCCTGCTGGCTGTGATGCTGGGTCATGACTCTAACTGGGATGTTCAGGAATGAGCCTGCTGCCTGTGATGTTGGGGATCTTAGCTGAAGACTGAAGCTGTGGGAGGCTTGATGAGCCATCTCCCATGATCCTATAGCAGAGTTCTTTTAGGGTTTCTGTCCCCTGTTCCCCTCACTGTTAGTAACTAACAGGCCTATGTGGTCAGGGAAGAAAACAAGGCTCAGAGAATTTAACACACCAAGTCGAGGAACGTTCAGGTAGAAAGAGCCAGGAGTTGGGCTTGAACCTAGACCTCCAGCTCATCACTCCTCTGTGGAATTGTTCTGTGGGTCGAAGGGTGCTAGCTGGAACCATACCTGTCTTCCCGTCCTGAGATCCTTCTCTTCTTACCTCTTAGAGCCCATCTCTTTCTTTTCTTAAACCCTAGTGTCTTTTGTCCTTGATACGGGACTTGTCATGCCTACTCATAGGGATCTACAGAGGGGTGTGAATTAAGATGATCTGGGCATGTCACCTAGGACAGAGATCGCCAGTCATAATTTTGTCTTTAATGGGCCATTTTACAAACTTATTTTAGGTCTAGAATTCCAATTCAATTGTACAGAAGTCATCTGTACAAGTCACCAAAAGGGAGCCATCTCTGAAGGGAAAGTGGTGGGTAGCCAGAGCCCTACCCACTCAGGCCTGTTGTCAAACACCACAGACTCTGCTGATTACCCAGAATTTCTCAGGGTGCACTTGGATTGCCTGCATCTGAAAAAATCAGGCTGCTCTGGGGTTTTTAAGAGACTGGGAATAAATGTCCCATGTGAAACAAAGATGCCCTTTTATCCCTCAGAAGACATTAATGGCCCGTTATCCAGGGTCTGTGCATTCAAACTAGCCTCTCAGAAGAGCAAATGGTTGTCCCCAGCCCCCTCTTTCTTTGTTCCCAGATGGTTGCTTAGCACCTGAAGCAAGCAAGAAGGAGGGAATAAGCTGCCTGCCTTGGTACCAAGCCTAGGACCTTGACGTTCATCCTGGAACTTCGGCACCCCAGGCTAGTCAGGTTCATCAACTTGGGGTTCATCAGTGAAGAGTAACATTTTGTGAAGCACATCTATTGTTACCTCCTAGGAATGTCAAATATGTATATTATAGTACCAATGACCCAATTTTGCTGGATATTTATAAAATACCATAAAGAGAATGGAATGTCTTTCCTAAAGTCATACCAAGACAAGAGCTGGGGATACAGAACTCTGTGTTGTAGGAGGCAAGAGGCTCAGAGAACAAACATGGTTCCTCAGAAGTTGTCATGGTCCTGGCAGCATCCGAGAGTGGAGCGTTGCACCAGCATAAAACAATTGCTTATTTGTGTTTTCCTGTCACTCAAAGAGACCCAGAAGCCTGGCCGTGTCGGTGCTGCGAGAGCTCAGGGTTATTTGTGACCATCACAGAAACGCTGTGGGTGTATAATCTCCCACCTCTTCCTTCTGCTCTGCCAACCTGTTCAAAAGTCACTATTGACTGAACAGCTGCTGCATAGCTACCATGTTTCCTAGAGTCGCTAGGCACATGCAGGGATGGCCTCACTGGATCCTCAAAACTGCCCAGGAATACAGTGACATACCAAATTGTGATCGTGACTTTGACAGGGGTGATAGTCTGCCACCCTGGTCTTGCTTTGAAACTCTTAGGTCATTGAGATTCAAGCCAAGGCTGTAAAGTCAAGATGGTTCCTTCCCTATCATCTCCATGATTGTTCCCCAGAGAAAGCTGCTCTATGTCCAGCCACCCCCGTACTTCCTAGGATACCCCAGAGTCAAAGATATTCTCTCTTGGGGGGGGAGGGAGACATAAAGGGAGAATGGACAGGCTGAGTTCTAGCTGGTTCTGGTTTTAACCAGATAGGTTCCTTTATTTTCTGGTCTATAAAGCAGAGGGGTGGCTCTCAAAGCCACTTCCTGTTCTGCCTCTCGGCTGGTGGCTGCCTGTGAGTCTCTGAAGGGCTTTAGGCCTCCATCTGATGCGTCTGCGTGCTCATGTGTTCCTTCGGCTTGTGTGCAGCTTGAAGGCCAAGGAGAGACACTTTTCTGCCTTCCCAGTTTCCCAAAGGACATTTTGTGACATTAAAGAGGAACCAGGACTCTAGAAGGTTCACCGCCCCCTGGTGACTGGGGGAGGAAACTGCAAGCCCCTCCTCTGGATTCAGGGCTCCCAACACAACCTCCTAGCCCAGCTCCTGGAAAAGGCGAAAGCAGGCTGCCTCGGGCTCATTGTCCATTTTCTGGTGAGGGGATTAAATGATTGTGGGAAACAAGAGTTGAACGGAATGAAGTGGGGCTAAAACTCACTAATAGCTGAGAAACTTAAGGAAAAGCAAGCTCACATTCAGGCTGACATTAAACTCAGCTCTAAAACTGTTACCTGGCCCTGCCCCTTCTCAGCAGAGCAGAATGACTGGCTAATTTCAGACCAGAGCATGATTGCAGAACCACTCCAAAAGGGTCAAGTTCAAGAGGATGTTGAAATTCTAGGAGTTGATTGAAAGAAGGCTCTTGGGGATGCTGGGAGTACCCCGCCCCCCACCCCGCCCCGTACCCTGCCCCAGGTCCTTTCTCAGCTGAGAGCTGTGGGGCAAGGGCTCTGCCAGTAAGCAGGGAGAATAAGGAACAAACATGTAACCTCACAGTGAGAAGGTGCTCCCTAGAAGTCGGGCAGGGTGACAGGAAGTCACAGTGTGTTGGAGGAAGGGTTAAGGCGTTTGTTACGATGGCGGCAGGAGGTTCTGTGGAGGAGGGAACCGGGTAAGTGTGTGTCTAAGTAAAGAAGCAGCTGGCCCGTAAACTAGGGAAAGAGCTGGAAACATAGTCAAAGTTACCCAAACCAAGGGACAAATCGTAACTTTTAGACCTCCTGCTCCATAAATCTGTCATGCCCGTGCCTCAGTAAACCTTTCTATATAAACCAGCAGCAGGCAGTAGTCTGCCATCTTTTACACTAAAACAATAAGGCATATTTAGGAAAGGAGGAGGCTGGTGAACAGGCAATGGGGAGAGTCAAGCGCAGATCGTGGTAAGGAGTTTTTGGCATGTGCTAGAAGCCACTCTAGAGGCTTGAAAGCAATAGGAGACAGGGCTTGATGTGTGCTTTTTTTTTCAACATTCCTAAGGTTGTAACCTTTAATACAGTTCCTCTTGTTGCGGTGACCCCCAACCATAAAATTATTTTCATTGCTACTTCATAACTGTAATTTTGCTACTGTTATAAATCCTAACATAAATCTGTTTTCCGGTGGTCTTGGGCAACTCCCATGAAAGGGTCATTTGACACCATGCCCCTGAGGAAGTCGCCTCCCACAGGTTGAGAAGTACTGTTTTAGAAGCTACCTCTGGTTATTGTGGGCACTGAAGAGAAGGAGGCAGGAAGGCCATGTTAGAATCTGCTCCCACCATCTCAGGAGAGACACTGATCATCCACGGAGAGGTGAAGACATGACCAGCGGGTTTCTGATCCATTTTGGAGATAGAACTGGCAGGACTTTCTGAGGACGTGGACTGAGGGAAAGGGAACCCTCATGTACGGCACTCAGGTTTCTGCCTCGGGGAAGATGCTGAAGTTACTGAGTGGTCTAAAAAGGGCACGGAGGAACCAAGTCAGGGAAAGGATGTGATGGGCACCAAGAGTACAGATTGCACGGGCTCAAGTTGAGCTTCTGAGCTGTCAAAACAAACAAAGAAACAAATGTCTAGCGAATAAACATGAGTTAGAGACTCAGGCTAAGATGCACAGCGTCAAGATGATGTCTCACTCAGTCCTTCTGCCTCCCTGTGTCTCATCTGACCCTGGATTTGGCCATTTGCCTTGATTCCTAGCTGGACCCAACCCGGCATAGTATGATGTTGTGCAGTCATAAAGCCCTGCTCACACTGCTGGGACTTGGTCTCTGACATCATAGGGAAGCTCCAGGAATGACAGCAAAGATCCTTAAGGCTTCCATGGCTTTTCTCACATCACCAGAGTGCATGTCCTGCCAGGGAACCTTTGACCCTTTAGTTTCTCAGGGAGTCTCTAGAAAGGCCTGGTAACATGTTCAAAAAGTGTAAAAACCTTAGCACTGCGGGGCAAACTCCATCCAATGAGAAGTAGGAGCCAGGAAGGAACTGGTGGACACCTTGTTCACACTGCATCCTCTCCCCACATGGTTTGGTCCATCAAGCACCCAGCTATGACTTCTGCAGGGCAGCTGTGGCCAGCTCCTCATCACACTGCCTTAGCTCCCTTCATTTCCTGTCCCACTACGCTTCTCCTTCGTTCTGCCTCTCTGGGCTTCTCCCCTCACTCCTCCCTAAGTTTTGTCTCCTGTTTTGAAGAGAAACGGGGCTAAAATTCCGGTGGTGTGTGCCACGTACTTATCCCACACCTCTAGGAAGTACATATTGTATGTCAGGTGTTAACCTAAGTGTCCCTAAAATGCTAACACATTTGCCCTTTGCGTAACCATTCAAAGGAAAAGATTTGTTTTCTTACTCTCCTTCTACAAATGAGGAACCCGGGGCAGACATGCTCAGTAGCCACAGGGCCTTGCTGTCCAGGGAAAGCATGATGTAAGCTATGCACAATGCCCTCAACTTTCTGATAGCCATACTGCAAAAGCAAAAGAAACAGATGAAATCAACTTTGGTGATGTTTTTATTTAATGGAATAAGTCCAAACTGTTATTTCAAACATGAAGCCATCACACAAATTTCAGTGAGATATTTTGCATCGTTTCTTATTAACTCTTTCGTGGAGTGCGTGTGTCATTTGCGCTACGTTTCAACTTGGACAAGCCTTATTCTCAATGTTCAACAGGCAGGAGGGGCTGGGCAGTGCAGAAGTGGGCGCCTTGTGTTTTGTGAGCAAAGAGCAAATACTGATTCTAAAACATGTCGTTTCTTGAGCCAGATGACCACCATTCCTTGATCAAAAGAAAACTCTCAGTGGATGATACTCTACTTGCTGTTCTCGGTTCTCCAGGGATAACTGTTGCATATCTGTCTGCAAATGTCGAGGAAAAGAGAGTGAGCACACTGCCAGCAAACACGATGAAAAACATCCTGGGAAGAGATGTTTAGAGTTTGTGCTTTGCCCAGACATGGGAATGCTTGAGATTTTTTTTTTATACTGTACACAGTCAAAGCTTGGGTGTTTTCTGCTAGCGGAACTGTCCCTAGTTTATGTGGCTGAAATAAACCGTCATCTGAATTTGGTTTCCGTTTCCAGGATGATTTGCCAAATCCTGGCTCTGGTTCAGGCCCATGGCAGGGTCTGGGAATGCAGGAGTAAACAAGATGACGCAGTCGCCACTCTTGGGAGGCTTGGGGATTCTAGATGAGCAGGTCCAGAACCGTGACAAAGCCGTTTGATGACTCTTCTGACAGGAGAGGAGGCACGAAGGACCTGCAGTCAAGGTGAAAGAAGGCTGGAGGGAGGATGGAAGCTAAGCCAAAGGCGAACAGGAGAGAACTAAGGAAGAAGGACATGAGGAATCCCATAGAACTTAGTCCAGGCGGAAGCAGATGCCAGAGGGATGAAGGGGGCATTCAAAAAACCAAAACAAAGTCTCTGCAACTAAATCGCAACATAAGCAGGCACTTTAGAGGAGGAGACCAAAGAGATGGGGAAAGAAACCTGAGTTTTAATAAACATGTACAGATAAGGGAACTTTAGGGCCTCTTTCTACATTCAGGTGGAATTTGGGAATCTTCACTTTAACAACCTCCCTGACATAGAAGCGCCTTGACATAGAACAACACTGGCAAACTATTTTAAAGGTACCTGAAAAGTTTTTTTATCAAAAAAAAAATTTGAAAATGCATTTCCAAGCCATAAAAGGACAATGAGAAAATTGGACAAATTTGAGCACATTGAGATTGTATGAAAGAACTGCTCGATTTTGAAGTGTGTCAAGGTATTGCATTTAAGAGTTTTAAGGATCCTTGTGTCTTAGAAATGCTTATGGATAAAATATGTGATGGCAACATGGTCTGGACAGGAGAAAGGATGGATGGGAGCTAGGAAGTAAAAGACAACTGGTTTGAAATTGGAGCAAAGGTCTCAGCTATACACTCCATTATCCCATTCATTTCCCTCTGTGTCGGAAATCTTAATAAAACAGTGTCTCGACCAGATTTCCATGGCATTTACACATCACACTCACTGTGCAATATCAGCTGAATCCCTAAGATGTTACCAGAAAGGATGCTTCATGCTGGAGTGGAACAGTTCCTAGACTGTTTCTTCCAGTCTAGGAACAAAGGCCAGGACAGTAGCTCCTTTGGAGGTAGCCAAGGGCCACCTCTTCAAGGGACTGATGATGCTAAGATTGTTAAGATCATGTGTGTGTATGTGTTTGTTTTTATGTGTGCGTATACGTGTGTGAATGCGTGTGTGTTCGTTTGTCTGTATTTGTTCATGTCATAGCATACATGTAGAACTCAAAGGACTGCCTTGGATGTCAGTCCTCACCTCCTGCTTTAAGCGGGTTCTCTGTTGCTTTTTCCTCTTCATATTGTGGGCCAGGTCAAAACTCTCCATCCTCTCAGAGGGCCACTGGGATTATAACCACCTGTGCTAAGACCTGAGCTTTTATTAGGTGCTGGGTCCTTGAACCTAGGTACTCAGGCTCGCCCAGCAGCTGCTTTGCCCACTGAGCTGTCATCCTGACCCCTAGGATCCCTTGTTAGCTGGCTTCTTTTTTCTTTTTCTTTTCATTGGAAAGAAGGGACACAGGGAAACTGCCACATCCAAGGACGATAACGGTGCTTCTGGACATGAACTGTCAGACAGATCAAGGAAATTACAGGAAGTGTTCAGAAAGTGGTGGAGGGAAAGCAAACAGCGGACAAAGCTCAACCGCTCCTATCTACAGAGAAAGCTCTCATAGGACAGAAACTGGCAAGCCAGGAAGGAGCATACAGCTACAAGCCAGGAGTGGGGATCCAAGAGGGGACTGTAGACATAATAGACATAGATTCTAAAGCCAATAAGGCTAACCTGGAGTGTTACCAGGTACATAAGATTTGTATACAACCTATACAGTAAAAATATACCATGTGTGCCATCATTTTATGCCCCCAGCACTGAAAAGGACATTGCTGTTAACCTCTAGCCTTTGGGCAGGGGCCAGAGGTCAGTGGGATTGGTTAAATCCCTCCCATATCCCTCAGCTCCCCCTTCCAAGGCTCCACAGCAAACCTGTCCCACACTGCCATCCCTCTGAGGCTGAATGATCAGAGGAAAGGAAGAAAACAATGGCTAGCCAGAGGCCCTCAGACTGCTGCTGAATGGGGATTCTGGTCGGATGTGAGCTTACCTGGAATGCCCCAGTGTTATTTCGGGAAGGCAGACATCCTATGGAAACAATGATGTGGAAAAGAAAACAGCTAAAGCAAATGCTAGCGCCCGGGTTTTTGCCAAGAGTCCCATGTGACCAGGGCAGGCCCGAGAAGCCCAGGTCAGGCAGATGGAGGGCTTGAAAAGCAGGGTGTCTAGGTCACTGGCAGGAAACATGCAGGAAGGAAAGGAAAGGACGGGTCACAGGGAAGTGCCCGGCAAGTCATGGTGGCACAGAAAGACCCTAAGATTTGGGTGACAGAAAACAAATAAAATAAAAGAAATACAGCCTGGCCTAACCTGGAGCCCGGGCTTCCCCTGTTTGCTGGGTGATCTTAGGCAACACACTTAACCTTTACGATAGAGTTTCTAAGACAGAAGGAAGACGGGAACACAGAAGCTGGTGAGCAGGTTTCGTAAGAAAGTCAGATTAAATGCCACAGACACAGCTTGCTCATTAGTAATAAAATCTGATAAATTCCTGCATAGACATGCCGTGTAGCCCAGGCTGGCCCTAACTTGCGACTTTCTTGCCTCTGCCCTCTGAGGACTGGGACACAGGTGTGCACCACTGTGCTCAGCTAATTGCCTTTAAAGCTCATGTTTCTCAAAGGAACATGAACCCCCTCCCTTTCCTGCATACAGCTTCTCCAGGACACAAGAAAGAGAGGTTCCCTGTGTTCTCTGTTCACTGTGGGCTGGAGCATCTTTTTTTCGTGGGGGGTGGGGGAGACCCAGGGAGGTCTTAGCCAGCACCTGGTTAAGGAAAAGAGGAAGAGCTGCCATATAAATGTGGAGTTTAGAATGTAGGTGTTTATTTCAGGTAGGGGAAACTTAGCAAATGACCAAAGGAAAAAATGGAGAGTTCCGAAGGTAATTCAGAGCTAAACCGGAAAAGTAGGAAGACAATGAGTTGACAAACAGGAGGAAAAGTCATTGTCATCACACGATTAGGGTGGCACGACGTATTAAGTGCCACAGCCACTTCGGAAGGCATGTGGCCACTCCTTAAATTCTGAACATGAAATCCAAAACGTGAAATCACTATGAGAGCAATTCCACTCCTAAGTATCACTCTGAGAGAAGGGAGCAAGTGCCATCGCACACGGCGAACCTGTGCAGGCTGCTAAGATGGAGTGGGGAAATTATAAATCAGAAACTCAGCCCCTTTGGGGCTGCTTCCCAGGCATGGAATCAACTGCGTATGGATCAACTCCAAGGGGGAGGGAGAAAGCCATGGTCAACAGGGAGCCTTCGGGTCAGATGACCTGGGCTCCAGTTTCAGCCCTATCTGCTAGCTACTGCGGGACCTCTGACATGGATGGAGGGGTCTAACGTCTCAGAGTCTTGGTCCCCAAGTCTGTAAATGGGGGCCCACCAATGTGCCTGCTTCATACAGTAACGAAGGGTGACTAAGGGTATGTGTGTAAACACAGTGCCTGCCGAGAGTAGCTGTCCCGTGACTATGAACTGTAACAATGAAAGAGGAAAATCCTTCACCATGGCGCTGTTGCAAATAATAAAAGATCTGACTGCCCTAGCTAGGGAGGCACTCCCAGAAACAAAGTTCAAAAAGGTTAAAATTGTAAGTTCCCTTCTGGTGTAGCCTTGGGGATGTGAGAAGGTATTGGGTTCTATTTTTTCATTTCAGCTGGCCATGCAGCACTCCTCTCATCTGCGACCTGGTGTTCCAGGAGAGGGATAAAGAGAATGGACTCCGGGATGCTCATTGTCCTCCAACAGGCCTGGCTCCAGCCCAGCTTGGGTGAGCATTCCCTTCCTGGCCTCCCAAAGGAGACAATGCTGAAAGATAATTACAACTCAACAATCAGGGGTGGCTGAAGGAGAGGTGCTGAACCCCTCCAAGTGTGGAAGAGAGGGAGCATCCTGGATTATCAATTATGCCCACATTTGCATGATGTACAGACACTAATCAAGTCCTAGCTATCATCTTTGAACCGTGTTTGAATATCTTGTTGAGTTGCTAGCAGTGGTGTCAAAGAAGCTCTCCACAGTAATTTTGCGGGGAGAGTCTAAAGGAATGACTGACGAACAATTCACACGTCACCTCATTTTTTTTCTGCGTCCCCATGGAAGATGCCAGAATGTCTTGGCTTGAATGGTCTGTTTCGTAGGTTTGGAACATGGGTCATAGCTCACACCTCTAATTCATCACTGGGAAAATAATGGGACAAAGAAATGAGGCGTGGGACACAGGTGGTGGAGAGCATAGGGCCAGATGCATACATCTGGGAGGCAGGCCAACTCACCCCATGACACATCACTCTCTGAGACCAGACAGTCGATGATTGCCATCTAGCCTGGAGGTAAGGAATGAGTATGTGATTGGCTTCCATCCCCAAGACAAGGCAGCCAATGAAGGCAAGGGCCACTGCAGGCTGGGGAGCTGCTGGGCTGACTTGCACCAGGATCAGAAGGCAGGCAGAAAGGGGCCAGGATGGGTTCATGATGAAACTCTCAACCACATCAGCCTCCTCCATGCCTTCTGTACCAGTTACTGCCCTAAGGACCAGTATGCCATAGGTCACTGTTGGTACATTTGGCTGACACCCTGTTCTGAGTATCCAGTGAGCCTTTCTCCTTCTCCCCCACTCCACCCACATG
This sequence comes from Microtus ochrogaster, assembly GCF_000317375.1. Classification (NCBI taxonomy): domain Eukaryota; kingdom Metazoa; phylum Chordata; class Mammalia; order Rodentia; family Cricetidae; genus Microtus; species Microtus ochrogaster. The sequence continues at coordinate 2,602,456 of NW_004949124.1, read as the reverse complement.
GGGGACAGAAGCTACCATGCTTGCACAATGTGACACTGTCTGCCACATTAGTCCAGATGTGCACTTTGATCCATGACTTGGGTAACGGGTCTCCCTGGGGGTCTCAGTAGCTGGTACCATAGGAGCTTAAAGCAGTTACCTTCTGCCATGTGTGTTGGGGGGCAGAGCAGACTGGAAGTAAAGATAAAATCATCTTAAACACCATCCCCAGACCCACAACTGGCCACCTACGTGTCTAAGGGCAAATTCCTTAATCCCTCTGAGCTTGATGCAAAGAATATGTCTCCCTACCACAGGGAGTTGCTAAGAGGCTTAAATGGGATAATAGATACCAGGGATCAAACCTAGAGGTTACCAACAAGTAGTGATCTCTTTTCCAACCTCTGTCTCTATTTCCTAAGACCAAGCGAGATCGATGCAGACTGAGTGATGAGGCCCTAGTACACTGTCTAAATATAATTGCAATTAAGCAGGGCATTTAATTGAGCCCAAATATAGTTCTTGCTGGCTTGCAAAGGATTTTTAAAAACCATGTGAACGTATTTATATCGAAGTCTTAATAAGATTAGGTTGAAGAGACTAGAGATGAACAGCACCAGCCAGTCTTGCAGTAGTCACATGCGGCACATGGCTTTAACAGCAGCTGGCGGGATTCATATTCAAGACCATATATGATGGGATGATATCAGATCTCATGCCTCATCTGTCACTGAGGATCTGCTTCAGAGCGGGTCAGGAGCAGTGCTTGAGTGGACTGTGCTAGTCCTAGTGGGCTGTGAGTATCCTTTGTCAGTGAGCTTCAGCGTCGCCATGACCTTTAGCTATTCTGATGCCCTGAAAGCAAGAGACGTCACAGTATATGCGAGAGTACTCATGTGAAGTTACATCAGCTCAGACAGCAGGAGAGAAAAGAAATTTGGGGAGAGTCTGCAACAGAAGTAAAGGGTGGGGTCCAGCATAGGTGGAGCCAGCCCACAGATGGAAGAATATCAGAACAGTAGATTCTTATTGGCAGTGACCAGAATATAGTTAGTAGGGTCTTCTCAGATGCTAGATCTGTAATATGGGTTTTAATTGCACGGTCTTTTTTTGATCCTCCAACAATCCTATGGAACAAGCATGAATGACGAGTGAACTTTGCAGATGAGACGAACATGGCCCAGATAGGAGATTAATACAAGGTCATGTTGGAAAATGGCAGAATGAGGGCTCTACCGAAGGGCTCTATGATCATAGAGTCCCTGAGTCCCCATCTCTATATTCTTTCCAGTATGGAAGCCCTTTGTGGTTCTACCTGAAGTGCATAGGCTAGTCTAACAGGCATTATTTGAGAGCCAAGCCCTGGCCCAGTCAACTAAAGGGGTCACAGACAGTAGTGGACCACAGCCTAATTCTTGGGAGAAAAAAAACACACAAAATAATGGTGAATCTGGAGAGCATTTCTGAGCCATCTAGAAGGGACAGGGTCAGAGTACATGCCTCTTACCTGCCTTGGGGCTCTAAGGACTCCCTGAGATCTCAAAGTGACAACTTGTCTAGCATCTGTCTCAAGTTGGTCAAGAAGATAGTAGGAGCACATCCTCCTTCTACCCAGAGCTACATCTACATGGGGAAAAGCAGCAAGGGCACCGAGGCAAGCAAGCCTTTAACCAGCCTTCACGACCCCATCTACTTGATGGCCCCAGTTTACCTTCCTAGACGCTCTACTGCCTGCTCTCTATTGCCTTCCAGAGTTTCTATTGCTGTGAAGACACACTATGACCATGGCAACTCTTATAAAGGAAAACATTTAATTGGGGCTGGCTTACAGGTTCATAGGCTTCGTCCATTATCTTCATGGCAGGGAGCATGGTGGCATGCAGGCAGACAAGGTACTGGAGAGGTAGCTGAAAGTTCTACATCTGAGTTGGCAAACAGCAGAAAGAGATTGATATACTGGGCCCAGCTTGATCATCTGAAACCTCAAAGCCCACCCTCCAAGTAACACACTTCCTCCAACAAGGCCACACCTCGAAGTAATGCCACTCTCGATGAGTCTATGGGAGCCCTGCTTATGCAGACCGTCATAGGTATCAAGGCCAGCTATGATCCTACTACTCAGGCCAGAGCGGGTGGAGATGGTACTCTGGGCCACAGCTACAGGAGAGTTCTCTAGAGCAGGGCTTCTTAATCTTTTTCTACTGTGGATTTTGGCCAAGAAATTTTGTGTATCATTCTAGATAGACAGTAATATAAACTGAGTATATAGGACTGGGGTTATAGTTCAGTAGGGAGAGTGCTTGCCTTCAAGCATGAACCCTGGTCTGGGGTCAAAGCCCACAACCACAGAAACCAGATGTGTAGAAACATTCCAGTAATGCCAACACTCAGAAAGTGCAGGCTGGAGGATTAGAAGTTCAATGTCATCTGCTATATAAGGAGCTCTACATGAATCGTAGTCTCAAAATAATTAGATGAATAAACAAAAATAAAATATATATACAAGTCAAATATTTTCTGTTAGTAAATCATAAAGAAATGTATTTTTAAATGATTCATGGGAATACATATAATTTTATTATTTACTGAACATGAAAGCAAACTTGTATAATAATGAAGTGGATGAGTTTGTTCTTTTTATATAAAGAATAAAATCTAGACTGAATGTTTGATACTGCAGGGCATAGAGCATCTTCAACATTTTTCACAGTTGGTTGATGTTTTGATTTTATAGTCGTCAGTGCTGAGGTTCACATAAATAGTACAGAATGGCAAAAGTATGTTCAGCGCCATTTCAGAAATGACTGGAAATTCTATCTGATGCCAAGCTAAACATCTATCTAGTGATACTTTAGAAAACTCAAATCAGTTACTCAAACAGTCATTTTTAAAATCGACCATTCTAACATAAGACAAGACAGTGATATACTAGTTTGATGCCTACATGCTGAGGTATGATAGTAGGAAAATATTAAAAATACTTATTTTCCGGGCAGTGGAGGCACATGCCTTTAATCCCAGCACTCGGGAGGCAGAGGCAGGCAGATCTCTGTGAGTTCGGGGCCAGCCTGGTCTACAAGAGCTAGTTCCAGGACAGGAACCAAAAAAAGCTATGGAGAAACCCTGTCTCAAAAAATCCAAAAAAAAACCCAACAATTTATTTTCTGTTATTAACCCATTTTGTTTCTAAAAGAGCAGGGACCAGTTCATCTAAACTCTGGGGGTTCCAAAGCACAGCCAAGACTGAACCGTCTTGCTCTATGAAGACATCAAGTTGAGAGAACTGAAATAAAATCCAGTGTGCATAACAGTGATGTCTTCTAATTTTTTCACCAGCTGAGCACTGCCTTCAGAGCAGCTCTCCCCCTAGCTGTGTAACCTTGAATGAGTCACACAACTTTACCACGAAAGACTTCAGCGTATTTAAACTCTTTGGACACGGTCTGCCAGCAGCCTCCTCCTCAGCCTCTGCTGAACAATGCAGGAGGATGCAAGTGAGGTCGAGCTCTGGAATTGTACCATGCTTGAGCGTTAAAGACAAGGCAGTGCATGGGAGGCCCTTGGGTGTTGCTTATCCAGAACCATCCAGGGAAATGGCCCATGTGAGGTGGAAGGTCAATGTGTCTCCTGATGTCACATGACTCAGCAACATGCTAATTGAATACGTAGGTGCCACTTCCTTGTGTACCAGGTAAGCATTCTCCAGTAGATGTCAACCAAATGTCCTGTTATTTGATACAATTCTGTTACTGTCTGCTTAGACGTAGTTTCAGGACACCCAAAGTGCCACAAGACTGTTTTCCAATCCCAACATCAAAGTCCCTCTCCTCCTCCTCTGTTGAACTCAGTGTAATTAAATTCCCCCAAGAACATCTGTATTTGACTTCGACGAACATATCAGAGAGGCTCGTAGAACTCACAGAAATGTTTTAACTATGATTAGTAATTTACGGAAAAAGTTACAGATGAACAGCACAATGGAAGAGATGTGTAGAGCTAGTGCAGGAAGTGTATACGGGAAGAGTGCAAGTTTCCATGCCCCTTCTGGGTTGTTCTACCTCCAGGGAACCTGTGTTCAGCTGTCTGGAAGCTCTCCAAACGCAGTTCTTTGCTGGGGGTGGGGGTGGTGTTTAGGGGTGCTTCATACAAAAGCATGATTGATTAAGTCCTTGGGCACTAGTGACTGATTCAACCTTCAGTGCCTTCTCTCCAGAGGTATGGCAGGGGGCGGGGTGGGGGGGGATGAGCACTGGACGTTTTAGCCATCCAATTACATGCTGGTTCTTCTGGCAGCCAGCCCCCATCCTGAGGCCCCCACTAAGAATTTCATTATCAAAACCCAAGATGCTTGTCTCATCCAAGAAATTCCAGTGGATTTAAGAGATCTGTGTCACATGTTCTTATCACTCAGTATATCACAAAGGTCTTCGTACTGCTTTGTCATAAGGCATGGTACATTTCAAAACAGCTGGATGAGAGGGCTGAGGTTCTCACCACAAAGAAATGTCAAGGGTATGTGGTCAATAGACTAGCTACTTTGATTTGATCAATATACAATATATGCATGTATTGAAACATCAAATCATACTCTATATATATTCAAATTATAAACTGTAATAAACAATAGTACATGTCAGAATAAATTTTTTCCTAGAATAGGAAAGGAGTGGGTTGCAAGGGCTTTGGGAGCCCAAGTCAGAAACCAGGAGGCAGGAACAGAAACCAAACATGCATTTTTGATGGTATCAAAATATCCCTATACCCACAATGCCTTCTTTCAGATGCCATAATAACCCCAAATGAGAAGTATCTAGGTGGCAGGTTGGAGACTTCATGCATAGGGTGCAATTGCTGCTACTGAACTGGAAAGACAGCCATGGGCTGTGGGACCCCATCCCATCAGGAAATGAGAACAACAAGTTCAAACACACGCTTCCCCCTGCACGTGTCTTTACTGTATAAACAGATGTTTGGCTAAAGCCCTAGTATAAATATCCTAAACTGTTACAAGTGTTTCTTTCCAGCATGGGGGAATTAGGTGAGCCTTTCACTGTTTTGGGTGTCAATTATTTTGCTATTTACCTTTTCCATAACATTGACTGTACTACCTTTGTCATAAAGAGTAATGAATGTGAAAACGCTGCCACAAATATTTGCAGAGCGCTGGCGGCCTCTGCTTCCAAGTGCACTTCAAGGCAAACAGGCGGTCGTCTGGAGAACGATGTTGAGGTTATTGTAACCTGGGTCCTTTGTCTTCGCCTCTTTGTTTGTAGTGGTAGCCTCCCGAATTCTGATGAGGCTCCCCCTCACCTTCCAGGCTCTGCATTGTGTGGCCATCTTGTGTTCCCTGTATTTCGCCAAGCCCACCCGCGTCAAGACGCTCTGGGAGCTGTAGTGCTATTGGAGGCTTGGCTGTCTAAGCCTTGTTCCACACCAGGGAGAAGGTGGTGGCCAGTGTGTAACAGGTGATTCCTTTACATGCAGGATTGAGTGGCAGATTCCAAATATGATTGTGCTAGAGAACCCTTGTTGGGTGCTAGAAAGTGGTCCCAGCCTTGGCTCTCCTCACTCCAAAAATGCCACATTTAAAGACTTGACTTTCTGCAAAGAAAACCAAGTGACCGATGTGCACTGAGTTGGAGCCCCTGGGGCAGGCCCTTGGCTTCATTGCATTATCTGCGATGACCCTGCTACTTCGCTCAGCCTGGCATCCGGAGGTGCAGATGTCAAGTGTCAACACAATGGAGTCACATCATGTGATCATCACGTGGGCTTACCAAACTCTCTAGTGATGGTCTACCCCTGAAGCCCGAAAACCTGCATCCGCCTGAGTCATGTCAGCTTCCTACAGTGTCACCAACAGTGCTTAAAGGTACACATGACAGTCACTCAGTGTGAAGTGATTGCACTTGCTGCTCAGCCTTAATATGTGAACATTCACCAGTGTCTCCAGTCTGCTGCCTTCTGAAGGAAGGGGTGAGGATGATCTTGGACCCCACAGTATCTTCTCTTATGTATTCAAAAAGTGAGGGAATGATTAATCTTGGTTGTTAACTTGAGATTTACAATCACCGTGGAAACAAACCTCTGGACATGTCTGTGAAAGACTTTCTACATTGTGTCAATTGATGTAGAAAGACACGCCCACCTGGCCACCCCCACACTAAAAGTGGGTGGTGTCATTCCCTGCACTGAAGTCTTGGGCTGAAGAATCAGCAGAAAGGGAGTTGCCCACCAACATTCTTCTTCCTCTACTTCCTTACTACAGATCCATTGTGACCTGCTGTCTCAAGCTCCTGCACCTTAACTTCCTCACTCTGGAAGTGCGAGCTGGGAATAACCTTTCTTCTTCAAATTGCTTCTGTCAACTTGTTGACAAAGGTTTCTGTCCTGCCCAGTCCTGCAGCTCTTCAGTTCCAAAGAAACACATAGAGGTCTTCATTAATCATAAAGTGTTTGGCATATTAGCTCAGGCTTCTTATTAACTCTTATAACCTATATTAGCCCATAATTCTTGTCTGTGTTAGCCACATGATTTAGTACCTGTTATCAGTGAGGCATTCTCATCTTGCTTCTTCTGTGTCTGGGTGACCATTGCAGACTGACTCTTTCCTCTTCCCAGAATTCTGTTCTCATTGCCCCACCTCTACTTCCTGCCTGGCTACTGACCAATCAGCGTTTTATTAAAACAATACAAGTCACAGGTTAAAGACCATTGTTCTACAGCAGTCAGCTATTTTGTCAGTGGGGAAAGGTAACTAATACAAGAAAATAGCACTGTATGAGACTCCCCAGGTATGTAGATGATAGACACCCCAAAACCTACTGGGATCAGTTTCCCAGGTCCTGCTTCTTTATTCCAACATTCATATTCTCTCTCTCTCTCTCTCTCTCTCTCTCTCTCTCTCTCTCTCTCTCTCAATCTCTCCCATTTCCTAACTCCCAAACCCATATTTTGGGTTTTCCCAATCCTTTACCTGCAATGGGAAATCAATTACTTCATCATGGGAGTGATCTGTTGGAATATTACAGATTAGAGGCCACCAGAATATGGGACAACTTCTTACAAGCCAAAAAGGATTTCTAGACCTGGTCCTGAACTGCAAATAGAACACCTTCCATGTGGGGCTCAGCTGGAAGAGCTGGGGTTCATGGGCACCAAACCCATCTTGCTCATGGGAATCTGAACTATGAGGACACTGGCCAGAGGACCAGGCCCCGGAGTTGGAGTGTAGCCCCAGGGAGTATGAGAGCTTAGCTCCTAAATGAGATTGCTGGTGCTGACAGCTGGGGACCAGGGATCTGGGGCCACGTGCTAGAGGAGAGCCAGTGGTTCTGGTGTAAAAGAGGTACCCTCCCCAAGGTGGGGGCTCTGGATTCTGTGGATGCCCACATTGGGCCTCACAGAGGGCTCCTACGGTGTCAGAGCCGTCTCATGGCACCTGCATGCTTATCAGTTTCAGTCGAGTGCTTCTGGAGTGTGGACAGGGGCAGACAGAGACCAGCAGCCCCGGGCTTCCTGCCAGGCAGCTCATGGCCCAGAGGAGCCTAGGAGTCATGAGACACTTGCTCTCCCCCTGCGACTATCACCAGCGTGCCAGGTCAGGCACACTTGGAGCCAGGCAGGCTGAGTGCCCGGTTAAGTGAGTACTGTGGGGAAGGGTCTTGATTCCTTGAACTTAGGCCTCCTTACCTGTGCCGCAGGGCAATGAAGTCACATCCATCCTTCCTGCTGCAAGGCTGGGTTAGAAAACTTTCAAAGGATACATCATCATTTCACGGGAGGGGAGAGAATAGAAAAGACAGACGGGAAGGAAGAGGAGAGAAGAACGGAAGGAGGGGAGAAGAGAGAGAAGGCCAAGTTGTTTTTCATTGCCTGGCTTCAGCTAGCCAAATATCACCTTTAAATACTGTTGACGCAACACAGCCAAACTTGCTGGCTTCGACTTGAATTTCTGTTCTATTTTAAAAACCAGAATTGAAAAACAAATCTCCCCGAACACTGTGTCTGTAGCCCAGTCCTCTCTGCCTGTGAGGATCCAGCTTGGATCTAGCCCAGCATGCCAAGGTCAAGTGACAACTTCCTTGACTCCAGAAGAGAACACTTGAGGAAAGGAAGCAGAAGGTTGCAAAAGGCCAGGTGTAGTGGAAAGGGAAAGCATCCCAGATAGTGCTTCCTTTTCCTCGGCTAGCTCCTGCTGCTCTCTTTGCACTCGTGTGTGTGTGTGTGTGTGTGTGTGTGTGTGTGTGTGTGTGTGTACAATCTATTGTCTGCTTAGGTGCTGTCTGTGGTAGTTTGCACAGCCTCAAAGGGAAGCATTTCTGCATCTGGCTACAGCTAAAACTAAATGGAGAGGTGAGGCAATTATTCCAGTTCTTGAGATTCGAAGCTACTTCCACCTAAAATAACCAGATAATTGAGGTCAGAGTGGGTGGTCCATTCTGCTTGAATTCCCCACGTAATTATCTCAATTTTCTCGTTGCCTTTGTGTATAAGCCAAAACATTAATATCATCCAGGTCGAAGAACACAGATAGAAATAAGCCACATGCATCAAGACAGAACTTCCCAGCCCAGTCTCCCTATGGATGGTGAGCTTCATATTGTGTTCAATGACAGTAGTAGTCAAGCAACAGCTATGTGTCAGACCAGTGACTGTGCATGTGCTGGGGATACCATGAGGATAAAGAAAACATGGTTTTGTCTGGCCGGAGCATAGATTTTCATCACGAAAAAGACAAAAGTCAGTAAATGAACAATTACAATGGTCATAAATTATAGCAAGGATGAGAATGAATAAAAAA
>NW_004949124.1:2580139-2593431 GCF_000317375.1 Microtus ochrogaster | reverse complement strand
CATAATTAGCCTGTGTGTAGTGAAGAGTTTCTCACCCCTGCCAGTAACCACTTTCCATGTTAAGAACTCTCCAGAGTATCAAATCAACAGGTATGCAGGGAGAAAAACCTCTGACTCCCACATGAAAAGCCCTGAGCATATATCCTTAGTAGCTGGATGATATTAAGGGTGTCAGTGGAGCCTCGTTTTTCTAATCTGTAAAATGGGCATAAAGACCAAGAAGATCTTAGGTGAAAATACTCTGCAAGTGGTAGAGTTCTAAATGGAGAAGGTGGCATTGGCTGACTTTGTCTGCAAAGAGTTTGATGAATCTGAGAATGAAGGTAGCCCAGCCCAAATCAATTCAAAAGAATAAAATGGAAGCGGAGATAAGAGGAGAGAAGGGGAAGGGAGGAGAGAGGGGAGAGAAAGGAAGCAGGGAGGGGAGAGGAAGGAGGGGGGATGAGGAATTATGAGAGAAAGATAAAAAGGAGACGAAGGACTGGCAACTCCAGGGATTAGGGATTTTCCCCACTGGAGCAGCCAGGATGAGAGAAGGATGGTGGCAGAAGGAGCAGGGCTGGAGAAGGCACGGGATGGAAGGTGGCACATTGTATTCTTCACATGTGTGCCACACACTGAGGTTCAGACAGGAAACAGCAGAGGTTTCCAAAGACACTGAGCTCATCCGCCTGGGCAGAACGAGACAAGTAGAGACAGTTCATCCACGACACAGTGCCTGACCTTCCTGTAACACAGGAGCTTTGCCCTTGGCTCAGATGGCTTTTTAAAGAGGCTGACAACAGAAAGCGTTGACAATTACACCGGTATTTTGATCACCAAGGACCTTGAAAACCAGATAAATAACCAAATGACTTTTGTTTTAAATAACCACTAGAGCAACAGCAGCCCCTGTAACTTGAGCTCACCAGAGTCTCAAGGTAAGGATTTCACTGCCAGGGCCACATTTGCAGTCCACAGTGACATTGTCATAGTCTCATAGGATAAGAAAACTGAAGCCCCGAACCATTATGGAAGTGATACAACTGATCTTGCAGGGAGCTGAGTGGTCCCATATCCACTTCCAATGAGTGCCTCTTCCCACAGTGCAATAGCCGCCAGGCCATCAGAGACTTGAGAGCTGTGAATTTGAGACTCCGGGTCTCAATCAGGACTGGCTTGGGAAATACTACTGGTGGCTCTTTTCAGAGGAAGGAACAGTTCACATCACAGGACCCCTGGGCACCAAAGAGGTCATCAAGACTCTACAGATGCAAAGTCTTTTGATAGTTTAGGTGACTTGCCTCAGGCAATAGAATTGGATAGGTAGCACCAAGACCAAGAAAGGATAATGGCTTCAAACTGTGGGGGGCCACCTGCCACAGTAGTGGGTCAGTCTCTGGGTTCAAGAAATGAAACAGAATCCAATAGAAAACGGAGTGTATGCATGCACATGTTTCCTAGTTTCCAGTTGTGTTACTCTGTGCCTGCAAACCCTGTATGTTAAAATGTCTCTGGGCCACAATCAATAGCCTCAAAATGCCACTGCACTAGGGAGCAAGCGCAAGCGAGGAAGACCGCGTGGGAGTGACAGGAAGTTTGAGCAAAATCCAACATTTGCTCCTTAATGCTAGCAAAACAGTTTTGAAATAACCACTGGACCTATTTTTAGCGCTACCAAAATTACCTCCTACTTTGATCTCTGGCGCTGACCAGGATGGCTGCTCCACAGACTGGTGGGTCCTCACTAGCGCATGCTGTTCCTACGGACCAGACAGGCCCAGGGAAGTCATCACAGCGGAAATAGGCAAAAAAACAGGTATTTCTCTCAACCCCATAGCTATTTCCCGTACCCGACTTCCTTCCCTGCCTGGGAATGAAAGCAGGCTCGTGGAAATAGAAGCCAATATCCTTCATAACAGGATGTAGCAAGGGACCACACAGGGCTCTCGGAGTCTGGACTAATTCAGAGAAGGGCTGGCTGTCTCTGGGTCATTTCACCCTTGCAGGATACCTTAACCCTTCAGAGAGCAGGAGACGCTGTGAGGCCCTGCAGAGGACAAAGGGTCCCCTGCCTTGATCCTGTAGACAGACCCTCTACAGCCTCAGAGCTCCCGCGCCAAGCACAGGCTGCACCCGGAGACTGGGGAGAACAGAAACAGCTCACAGATTCGTCCACACCAGGGCTCACTTTGGCATGCGTGTGCATAGGTGCACACTCCTATGCAAGAATGAGCATGAGAAGGTGTGAGGAAGAAACCACACTCTTGTAATGAAGCACTTGAAGCATCATGTCTGGGTCATGGTGGGAAAGGCAAGAGTCCCCACTGGTGGTAAGCAGAAGCATGAACTTCCATCTTTCCGTATGTAGCGGGACAGTAGACGTGAAGGCAGGGGAGACAATGAGGATAAACTATTTTCTCAGAAGTTATACAAAAATACAGTTTTAACGATTTATAATCTGGAAACTCAACAAGTGAGAATAGAAGAATGATTTGGCCGTGTCGTGTAAAAGTTTAGTTCCTTTAAGACACTGTTCATCACGGAGGTCTAATTTCTGTCAGCTCAGTCCTGTCTGGCAGGTCACACGCCTCGTGGAGTATTAGCTTGGCTCCAAGCTTTATTGGATCACATTGGGATCTGCTCATGGGTGATCCGCCTTTACTGAGTCCTGCTCCCTGTGGAAGGCTGCTGCACTCACAGCTTAGACCAGTGGCTCTCAACCTTCTTAATGCCGAGACCCCCTAATACAGTTCCTCATGTTGTGCTGACCCCCAACCCTAAAACTATTTCATTGCTTCTTCATATCTATAATTTTGCTACCGTTATGAATCGTAATGTAAATATCTGTTATGCACTCCAGGGGGATCGCGGCCCACAGGTTAAGAGCCATGAACAGACCATCACTAAGAGTGGGGGTTACATTTTTAAATGGGTGTGTCTCTTCAAAGTCCATGTGTTGAGCCAGAAACGATGACACATCCTTATAATTTTAGCCCTTCGGAGACTGAGGAAGGAGGATCAGGTGTTCAAAAGTAGCCTGGGCTTCTTAGTGAGACACCTGCTTCCCCCCAACAAAATCAAAAACCAAACACACACACACACACACAAAGATCATGTATTGAAAACTTAATTTCTAAATGTCTTGCATTGATTCTGCTTTGAGGAAGACATTTGTGAGGTAATTGGGGTTAAATGAAGTCTCACTAGAGAGACACCCTCAAATGGTAGCAATAATGATTATATAAGAACAATTTTCTCTCTGTTGCTATGTGATGGTCTCTGCCATGTTATGAAGTAAGAAGAGCCTTTCATACTGACACCTGGATCTTGAGGATGTTCCAACCTCAAGAGCGTGGGAACTCAGCCTCTGTTCTTCCCAATTACACAGCTCGGGAACGCGGTCGCAGCAGCAGAACGTGGCGAAGATAACAGCGGATCCTGAGATCTAGTTCCGGTTACTGCTTAGAAGACAGCGCACTGAAGGGGAGGAGTGAGTGGCCAGGCAATGTGGCCAGTCAGAGACAGAGTGAATGCTCAGACAGTTTGACTCTGAGACAGATGATACTGTGCACAACCCTTCCCCTCCCTCTGTGCCAGATGTTCATGAGGAGATCTCGGAACGAAATTTCCAGAGAGACCCAGGGAAGTTATGAAGGATTTCCCTGGGTTCCTTTGAAGCCGAAGACATATCAGAACTGCCTTGAGAGTGCAGGACCCACTAAGTGAGACACACCTGCATTCTGGTCCCAGGTACCCTCTTAAAAACTGTGTAACCTTGACCAAGTCACTTAGTGTGCTGGCTAGGTTCAAGTCAACTTGACACAAGCTAAAGTCATGTAAGAGGCAGGAACCTCAGTTAAGAAAATGCCTCTGTAAGATGGGGCTGTAACAAGCCTGTGGGGCATTTCCTTAGTTAGTGAATCCAGGCGGGTCCCTGTTCGTTGTGGGTGGCACCATCCTCGGGCTGGTGGTCCTGGGTTCTATAGGGAAGCACGCTAAGCAAGCAATGAGAAGCAAGCTGAGAAGCAACGTTCCTCTGTGGCCTCTGTGTCAGCTCCTGCCTCCAGGTTCCTGCCCTGTTTGAGTTCTGGTCTGACTTCCTTCAATGATGAACAGTGCAAGACAAATCAACTCTTTGCTCCCCGAGTTGCTTTTGATCATGCTGTTTTATCACAGGAATGGTAACCCTGACTTAGCCTTTTTCAACTTCATTTTCTCATCTCTACAAAGTAGCTATTGAACTCCTGTCTTCTAGAGGATTAAGGAGACTCCTGAGCCGAAGCTGCTGGCCCAGAGCTGGGAGTAGAACCTCAGTTGAGATTTGATCGCCTTGGAAGGGCACTTGTTGACTTAGAGTTGACCATTAGGGCAGGGAGTCCTCACCTTGGGCTTTCTGTGTTTGGGGTGGTATCTTGGCAGCCAGTGCTCCTACCCCAGTGAGACTCAAGATCTCCTTTCTTCATAGCATGGCCCGGAAGATGCTCTCTCTGGCCCCGGCAGGCACAGACTTGCTGCCGTGGTTCCAAACTTACTGCGGCTTGGAAAGAATCTCTAGCATGTGTCAGGTCATCTCCCACAAGCTATGATCCATGGCGTGTTGGAGAAGTGCTTTGTTCTGGGGCCAAGGGGTCACTTTATAGGAGGGTCACCCATAAGTCTCCCCTTAGCCCTCTCTCCTCTACCCCCTGTTCTGACACCATCGGCTGCATGTCACAGATACAGCCTGGGAGACCCAGCAGCTGCCTTCTTGCTAGAGTCCTAGACTTATGCCTGAGTTTGGAGAAAGCTGGTAACTAACTAGCTATGGCTATGAGTGAGACCAAGGCTGGGAGGAGGGTCCATTGAGAAGTGACCAAGAGGAAGGAGGAAGCTGCCCTGAGGAAGGACTGGGGAAACAGGCTTTCTGGATTCAGTTGCTCAGTTGTTCTGGGCCTCTGAGCAAAGTGTCTCCCTCTCTGGGGTTCAGGTTCAGGTTCTTCACTTGTGAAATAAAGATACCTGGCTTTTCTAAGCTCCCTTTGGCTTTGTTATTTCTAGGCTATGCATTCCTGGGTTTTCTATTAGGCCCACATCTCCATAAACTAGAGCACAGTTCAGCAGATTTGAGTTGATGGAATGGGCGGAAGGCTGGGGAAGGAAGCAGAGGAGGCAAGAAATAAACGCAAGATCACGACTCTCCCAGTCAGAAATCTCTGGCTCTTCAGTGCTATTGCCTGTACTTGCCTGTAATTGGATTGATTTTCTATGTCAAACCCTTGTTGTGGCAAGTGCAGACACCAGCCTAGTTATTTCCAGGTAAAATCAGACACCAGAGGCTTTCTAAACCCTTTCAATTCAGGCTTGCCATCCCCCTCCCTTCTCTCCCTCTGCCCCTCCTTACCCCCCACACACTAGGCTAAGGAAAACTATACTGTTGTTCAGTCTGCCCTGGATTCCTTTTGTCAAACATGACCCCTTTCCAAGCTGGTGTAGATGCTGTTCTCATCCAGCCCCTAACGGAATGGCCAATGCCAGAGAATCCTGCCTGCTCCATGCCCTGGCTCCTGCTGGATGCCCCTTCACAGACCTGTAGTTTCACCTGAGACTCATGCACACATCTGCATTGGTTCCTTTTCTTACAGCTGTGACAAAATACGAAATACCAGATGAAAGCAAGTTAAAGAAGAAAGGGGGGCTCACAGTTTGAGGGTACGCGGTCCATCACAGTAGGGAACTCCTGGTGGCAGGGGCATGAGGCATCAAGTGGCCCCAAGAGTCAGGAAGCAGAGAGAGATGAATGCTGGGTTCAGCTTGCTTGCTTGCTCCCTCTCTAGTCTGGGACACTCACATTTAGGGTGGGTCTCCCCACCTCTACTAACCGAATTTAGAAAATTCTTCCCAGATGTGCCCAGAGGTTCATTTCCATGGTAATTCTAAATGCTGTTGACAGTCTACCTATTATACGCCCCGCAGGAGAGCCCTGGGACATCTACCTCCTTCTCTACTTGAGGGTAGAGAAGGGCAGAGAGAGGGAGGCCAGGTGTTCTGTGCCTGGGCATGCCACACAGCCTCTACTGCACTGTAGCTGCTACACCAGGAACTAACTCCAGAATGCTTTCCCAGAGAAACATGACCAGTTCCCCTTCGCCTGAACCCTAACCTTATAGGGTCTTCTAGGAGTCTATCTGTCTTCCCAAATGCCCTCCACCTCTAAGACCCTCCCGACCAGTGGTTCTCAACCTTCCTAAGGCTGTGACCCTTTAACAAAGTTCCTCATGTGATGTATCTCCGTCCGGAAAATTATGTTCATTGTTACTTCACAGCTGTCATTTTGCTGCTGTTACAAATCGTAATGTAAATAAATAGCTGTGTCTTCAGGGGGTCTTAGGCGACCCCGGTGTAAGGGTTGTTCTAATCCCCAAAAGAGTCACAACCCAAGGGTTGAGAACCACTGCTCTAGCTGCTCTGATTCTCTAAATTTGAGTCCTCTTCTCTGGATGTCAGAATATTGATCCGAGTGGAGCAGGACATGGGTAGGACTGTCTAAAGGTAAAATGACTTTACATGTCACATAATATATTCTTAATCACTCCTGTCTCTCACTTGCAGGGAAGCCTTGGCGTTCAGAGGCCACATGTTTGCTGCCTTTGTTTTATGCCTCCTTTGGTGAAGGCTGCTCTCTTCCCACTGCCTGAATGCTGAGAAGGACACATTTGTTAATACTCCTGCAGCCAAAGGGCCTGGGGAAAGCTGACTAAGGGACCAGAACTGGGCTCTCAAATGTCTTTGATTATGACATAGAATTGCCAGTAACTGATGTAGGTGGGTCTTCTATCTATCTGTTGCTTTCATTGGCCAATTAATAAAGAAAACTGCTTGGCCTGATAGGTCAGGACATAGGTAGGTGGGGAAGACAGAACAGAATGCTGGGAGGAAGAAGGCAGTGAAGCAGACACCATGAACTCCGGCCCAAGATGGATGCAGGTTAGAATCTTCCCAGTAAGCCACTACCTCGTGGTACTACACACATTAATAGAAATGGGTTAATCAAGATGTGAGAGTTAGCCAGTAAGAGGCTAGAGCTAATGAGCCAAGCAATGTTTAAATGAATACAGTTTGTGTGTTGTTATTTCGGGTGTAAAGCTAACCATGTGGGAGCCGGGCTGGATGAAAAGCAGGCCTGCTTGGCTCGTCACTACAAGTAGCCTTATTTTTTAATCAACAATCCAAGTTTTCCACATTTAAGTTCAATGTAGAGACCCTTACCCTAAACTTAAAACCTTCCTCTTCCTTTCTATGGCCGGTTTCAATACTCTTCTCCCAACTCTTCCCCTCTCTGCAACTTCCCAGGTCAGCTGACCTTCTGTAAGTTTCTTCACTCAGCTGACCCTCTCTCTCTCTCTGTGTGTGTGTGTGTGTGTGTGTGTGTGTGTGTGTTTTATGTTCCATGGGCATGCATGCATGAGGATGCATGTACATGTGGAGGCCAGATGCCAGCCTCAAGGGTTGTTCTTTAAGCATTGTTTGCCTTCTTTGTCTTGTTGGGTTTTTTGTTTGTTTGTTTGTTTTGTGGGTTTGTGTTGTTGCTGTTTTGTTTGGGGTTTTTTGTTGTTGTTTTTGGTTTGGTTTGGTTTTTCCAGATAGGGTTTTTCTGTGCAGCCCTGATTGTCCTGGAACTCACTCTGTAGACCAGGCTGGCCTCGAACTCATAGAGATCCACTTACCTGTGCCTCCCGAGCACTGGGATTAAAGGCATGCACCACCACTGCTGGGCTTGTTTTTTGTTTTGTGATGGGGTCTCTCACTGTCCTAGAATTCAGCAAATGGGGGCGGGGGTTAGCTGGCCAGGGAGCCCCAAGGATCCTCTCCCTGTTACTCTGGCGTTATGATTACAAGCATCACCACCACGCAGCATTCTTTTTAAATGTGAATTCTAAGGTTCTAGGGACTGAGTCAGATCCTCATGTTTGCAAGGTCAGAGCTTTACTGATTGAGCCATCTCTCCATCCCCTGAGGTTCTGGACCCATTCCTGACCGTGTCAAGGTGGGCACCCTAATGCCTAGACACAAATCTCCTTTAAGGACCTCTCCCTAGGATGTGACACATTAGAACAATAGGCCTCAGTTAGCTCCTCCCTTCTCCAGCCCCAGCCAATTGGAACACAGGCAGGCTTGTGTTGATGGCTTTACTCCACCGAATGCCCCTCCCAGTCCAGCCCCAGTTCTGACCAATCACATTGAACCTTTCTCACTGGGCTCTCCTGCCACTTCCACACAGTCAGCCTAAACCCAAACCTTCTCCCTTTTCATACGATAATTATATTCTCACCTCCTGAGAAGTTACAAGCCACCCATTGAAACCAGCCTGAGTTACTCAGAGATGTCCCATTTCCTGACTCAGCACCCTAGGCAGTGGCTAGGATGCCCCTCACTTGATCCCAACCCTTTTCTGCCTCACTCCTACTGTCCCCCATGCCTGTCTTAGAAATCTATGCTTTGTACCACTGACTTGGCCAGTCCTCCAAATGAGGGCGACTGGGCGCTCCAGCTTGGTTTAATCTTTTGCCTCTGAGCTCAGTGGTTCTAACCTGACCTGGTGCTGTGACTCCTGAATACAGTTCCTCAGGCTGTGGTGACCCCAACCATAAAATTATTTTTGTAAATAATTTTTTAAATTACCTCATAACTGTAAGTTTGCTAATGTTAATAAATCATAATGTAAAAACAATGTTTCCTGATTGTCTGAGGTGACCCCTGTGAAAAGGTTGGTGGACCTGGGGTCATGACCCACAGGTTGAGAACTACCGTCTTAGCCTTTCCTACTCCTAGTGCCATTTTGGAGACACTGACCCTTGCCCTGGTGTCTATCATCTAGGCCTTTGTCACCAATACCACAATGGGCATTCACAGCACTCTAAACACGTGTGTGTGTCTATACATGTGTCTATTGTAAACTCCAAAGGGGCCAAGGTAACCCCTGAGTAGCTATGGCAGAGAAGCATGTTTGGACTTGCCGATACGCGGAGAGTGCACACTCACCAGGAGGGGAGAGAAAGCAGGAGGCTTCCCCACTGCACACTGGCTGAGTGAGGATGCTTGTCTAAACTGGAGGATGGCAGAGGCCAGTCCTAATGTCTGGGGTGTTCACATTGCTCTCTATGAAACTTCTCACGGAATATTTGATCATTAGGTATTTAAGACAGTGTCTCGTCAAAGGCCTATGAGAGTCCATAGTTATGTCCATTCCAGGCTTAGCAAAAGCCTCTCTGGGGTTCCTCCAGGCAGGGTGCGAGCAGGCACAAGTGTGGTTCCATGACCCTGAAATAGAAGTAGGTAAAATTAATGAAGGGCTCCTAAAACAGGAGAGCCACAAAGCCCAGCCACTGCAGACCCTCTGGAGGGGATCGTGCTTCTTTCTTTTTGTTCCACCCTCTCACTGAGCCAGACACAGTACTGGGCACAGAAGGCGAAGCCATAGCGTTAGCCGCTGATGAGAAGGCAAAAGGAATGGTGGGCGGGAGCAAGGGTGATGAATACCGTGGCTCTGAGAATCCACGGGAATCCAGGGACACTCGGGGAACTGGGCGATAAAAGTCAGAGTTGTAACTAATCAGGAAAGATTTCCCAAGGAAGAAAACATGTGTGATTTAAACTTAGGTAAGTGTGTATATGTGTGTGTGTGTAGCGTGAGCAAAAGAGGAACTATGTGGAGAGGCAGGAGATTAGAACAAGAAACAGCAAAGGAATATATATGCCATGAAAGCAGGAGCAGCAAAGGTGGAAGGGCAACGGAGGGAGGGCTGGGGTAGTGCCAGCGAGGACAAAGTACAATACTGCGTATGATAAAAGTCATAGTGGAACTCTTTGTTTTGTATGCTAGCTGAAAACAATTTTTAAAAGAAGATATTTCATTATTATTAATCATTAAATTATTAAAAGGAGACACTTGAGTTTGAAGCCAAGGAAAGAACATTCGGGTGATCAATAGCTGAACATCGTCAGCCGAACGTGAAGACATCTTGGCTTGTGGGGGCACAGAGAGCTATGGGATAGAAGCCTATGAGCTCATAGGAACAGAGGGTGCCAGCCTTCGGGCACAGATTTCAAGGGTTCAGTGAGCACTCTTTTCTCTCCTGTCCTGAGAGGAGAATTGTGTCTTTATTGTGTCTTCCACAGTATCTAGTAGGGAGTTTTGCATACATCACAAGGAGTAAGCGCTTGACCCAGGACAGGGGTTAATAAGAGATTAGAATGCTGGTTCTGCATAAAGACCCTCAGAAAATTAAAGCACGTATCCAGTCACGTGATTTGTGAGTTTACTGCCCTGCAGTTGCTATTTTATAACTAGAATAAATACTCGTTAAAATCGGAATGTGTAAAATCAGCATCGGCAATTGGCAGGCAACAAAGCCTGGCTCCTGGGAACTCTCTTGAGTCCAAGGTCAAAACATGCCATGGGTGGCGATGCAGAGGCGAAAAGTCACTTGCTCCTGGGAGCAGGACAAAGCCAGAAGAGCGTCCTGGGCTGTCTGGGTAAATGACACCGCATGGTTCAGCTGCTTGTGCTCTGCCCAGCTTTGGTTCTTTCATAAACACACTCACTGCAGTGAGAGGGAGGCTGGAGAGGGACCAGACCTAACAGGGGCCACTGGGTGATGAAAAGTAGAAGGCGCTAATCTTGAGTTAACACTGAGCCTCAGTCAGGCCAGAGGAGATCAAGGCTCCCCAGACCCTCCAGGAGGCTTTGCAGAAGCCTGCTGGCCTCTGGGCACTTTCTCCAGCATGGGTGTTTTCTTCCAGATCACCATACCTCTTCAGTCCATTTTCTGTCACCTCTTCATACACACACACACACACACACACACACACACACACACACACACACACAGGCCATCTGATCCAAACCCTTCCTCCTTTACCTAATAGTTCTATCCATTCATTTCTCAGCACATTGGAAATGATAATTGCAGAAAATCTTGTCTTTTGGTTCAAAGATCTCCTCAGATCTTTTTTGCCTTCGCTGTCCCCATCTCTTCTCAGAACCCCCTCCTCTTCCTCTCCTCTGTCTCTCTGTGGTTTTTACTTGGGAGTCAGTTGCATCTTTTAGAAGCATACCACAGAAGGAAATTCCTCCAAGGCAATGCAATAAGTCACGTGAACTATGCATGAGTGACAGAGCCTTTGGGGAGAGGTAAGGAATGCTGACCACAGAGAAAAGCAAAGCCCAAGTGGCCAAGTTTTACAGGGTGAAATTAGTATTAAATAAGAACGTGTCACTGATTGTGAGGTGCTGGGATCTGGCTGCCACACCTTTTTTTTTTTTTTTTTTTTTGGTAAGTTGGGTTTACTAAATGAAACATAATGATATGTAACCAAAATACCGGGGACCATTGCTTTACTAAGGAGACACAGCCAACGAACACAGAGGAAAGAAATGGGAGCAATACCTCTCACTCTGGGAGACTAGGTTTTTTTTTTTTTTTTTTTACTTTAAAATCTGCCTGGGTGTAAGAGAACAGACCACAGAGTCTTGGAAAGTCCTAGCAGCCCAGAGATTCGGTGGGAAACATCTGACTTTCTTGAGCTGGATGCAAAACCAAACCAAAAAAAAAATTGGTTGTTCTTCAGTTAAATATTTGTATTTGTGAATTTTTGTCCTGTGTTAGACAAGGAATTTTTTAGCAATAAAAATGTACACTTTCATTTAAATGACTGGTTGGTGCCGAGCCCTTGCTGGGAGGCTAGAGAGAAAACTATTTGGGGTGACAAAATGGGGAAAATTTGTCATCGGTGATTCATAGAGACTATAAATATGTGGCTATACTGTTCTTTTATTTATGATCCAGCCAGGAAGTGTTGTCTGGGAGGAAGCGGAAAGAATCACAGACAATCTCAAAGGGCAACCGAGGGTCTCGTGCAGGTATTCCAAAGTGACTATGTTCCCCACAACCCCCAGCCCACCTGTCTGTTGCAGGCCCTGCTGTGTTCCACAAGAGCGTCTGTTGTGCCAGAGAGAATGGTGGTGTCTGCCACAGGCCTGTCTGGGATGCCACGGGATGGCCACTTAGTTAATGTTCTGCATTCTGGGGGACATCACTGGGATGAGCTCAGTGCTGGCTCTAGCATGTCCCCAGCTGGGGAGAAAAGTAAAAGCCAGGGTCCTGGGACTGTAGGTTGGCAGAGTTCTTCTGCTTATTTCTCAGAATTCCAGACACACCCTAATCCCCCCCCACACACACACTATAATTAGTAACTGCATCATTTGTGCCTGCATGTATTCATGCACCATGGTATCCCTAGCTTCTTAGACAGACCAGCCTGGACTGCCCTGGTTGAGCCTTTAGTCTTGAGGGAAAAACTTCTGCATGAAGATGGCGGAGAATTAGGCAGGTGGAGGCCAAAGGTCCTGCCCACATGGGAACAGAACTGGGGAGACACCAACCTTGTCACAGGTCAAGAGCAAGGAATGTTCTAAAGCTAACCGTGTGGATACAAGCTGGGCTCCAGGCAGGGCAAGCACAGGAGGGCACAGGAAGCAGGTCTCTGCTGCTGGAGAGACATAGGCAGATCTTCTGTTACCCTGAAGCGGGAGGACGCTGAGCAGTGAAGACTTGCTTCAGCCATAGAGGAACAGGAACTGCCAGGAGGGAAAGGCACTTTCCCAGGGCCTCACTGCTGCCTTGTAAAGAGACCACTATCTGGGTTCATGTGTTTCTAGGTCTGTGTTTTCCAGGTCTTTTCACCTAACAACAAA
This sequence comes from Microtus ochrogaster, assembly GCF_000317375.1. NCBI lineage: Eukaryota > Metazoa > Chordata > Mammalia > Rodentia > Cricetidae > Microtus > Microtus ochrogaster. Next base: position 2,580,716 of record NW_004949124.1, on the reverse strand, counting down.
CCTCTCAGCCCCCTAACTGGTGTAGGGTGATCAGGATGGAGCAGAGAAAGGGGAGTTCAGACAGGTCCAGATGGCAACACACAGGGGAGAAAACAGAACCTCAAAGTTGGACTAAGACTTAAAGATCAACTCAAGGGCATCCTTAGGACTCCAATCTCCTCCCCACGGAGGGTGGCACCTACCTGAGACAGACAGGAAAAGGTCCAAGCCGGAGCTGCCTGAGAAGGCACCCAAAGCTGCGGCTGCGGTCAACTGAATACCTTGAATAAAGATCCTTCTGTACACTAGGTTTGTCCCAGGGTATAGAACAGAACTTCACTGTCAGGGAAGGATTGGCCCATCCATCCATCCCATCTGTAGTAGCTTGAATGAACAGTGTCCCCTATAGGCTCGGATGTTTGAACAATTGGTCCCTAGGGGTGGCAATGTTTGGGGAGATGATGGAACTGTTAAGAGCTGGAGCCCTGCTGGAGGAAACCACTAGGGAGAGGTTTTGAGAGTACACAGCCCCACTCCACATGCAGCTCTGTCTCTGATTCGTATGTATGGTTAAAAAAGTAAGGTCTTCAGGCTTCTT
>NW_004949124.1:2573383-2579967 GCF_000317375.1 Microtus ochrogaster | reverse complement strand
ACAGGGTTTTTCTGTGTAACAGTATTGGCTGTCCTGGAACTTGCTTTGTAGACCAGGTTGGCCTCGAACTCACGGATCTGCCTGCCTCTGCCTCCCAAGTTCTGGGATTAAAGGTGTGTGCCACCACTGCCTAGCAGCCCTCTCTAATATTTCTTCTGTAGTTCACTTTTGGTCATAGCATTTTCTCACAGCAATAACAACAAAAAGTAACAAGTGCACCAGACTCGCAAGGTAGAGGTCTGTGAGCCCAGGAATAAGAAAACGTATCACCCTGCCTGACGCTTGGGTCACAGCCCTCCTCTTTACTGTGACTCTGGCCTCTGTCCCGGATGCTCCTGCATCCATATAGGTGACAATCTTCATTCCCTGATCTCCTAGTCTAGACAACTCCACTGCACTTCAAGACCCTCACGTTTCTGAAGAGCACTTAGAATACGCATGTAGGAGCCACTTACGGGGACTGGACTTCTGGTTCTGCTAGTGACCAAGTGGTCTGACTTAAGCAAGCTAAGTCACCTCTCCTAAGCCTCCCAAAGGGACTCTGAACGAACCTCTACCACTGGAGACTGTGGAATTAAAGACTTCATGGCACAAGTCGTATAGGATCCATGAACAATGTCCAAAAAGTGAGCAAAACATTAACTCCTGCAAGACAGTGCAGCACCCCAGCTGAGCACCGCGTGCGCTCCAGGGTTGGTGACTGACTGAATTGTGCCTTCAGTTTGGCTTGGCTTCATTCTTAAAGTTAAAATAGGCACCTCTCCAGGCACATCCTTTATTCTTCCCAAACAAGACTATTTTTAATCTCTCCTAATTCACTTTATCCAGCCAGGATGCCCTCACTTCATGCCATGTTAGTAACTTTTCTATTGCTGCAATAAAACACCATGACCTAGGCAACTTATTGAAGGGAGGATTTATTTGAGGTTTACAGTTCCTGAGAGATACGAGTCCATCACCATCATGGAATGTAGCAGCAGGCACTCAGGCAGGCATGGCCCTGGCACAGCAGGTGAGAGATCACGTTCTGATCCACAAACTGGAAGCAGACAGCACACCAGAAATGGCTAGAAGCTTTAGAAGTCTCCATGACATGCTTCCCTCAACAAAACCACATTTCCCAATCTTTCCCAAACAGTGCCCACCAACTAGGACCAAGTATTCAAGCATCTGAGTCTATGGAGATCATTCTCATTCAGACCCCTGTGTGTGCACACACACACTCCCCAAATTTAAAAATATTACTTTTCCAAACTCATGCTCACAGGTTCCTCTGGTCACCATCCCTTAGAGTGTCCTGGCCTGCATCTGCTGTCCCCTGCCTTCCTCAAACTATAATTTTCTACTCACACTTAGAGCCCCGTCCCCCACCCTCTCTGCCTTTGATTCCAATGGACAATTGCTTCTCCTTTCTGAGAGAAGAGACATCACTAATGTTCTTGTTTTTAATCTAGAGTGTTCCCAAAGATCCATGCAAGGACTTGGACTTCCCGGTGGTACACCCAGGAGACAGTGGAACCTTTAGAAAATGGAGCCTGATGGGAGGGCTTGGGAGATGTGGCCTTGCTGGGAATAATAGGGCTTAGCCTTTCCTTCTTCCCCATCTTTGAGGTGACCTGAACAGCCCTGCTCCCACACGCCTGCTATAATGAGGTACTTCTTCCTAAGAGGCCCAAGAGTGGAAGAGTGGGCCTACCCAGTGTGGAAGAACCCTTCAAAATTCTGAGGCCAAAGAAATCTTTTTCTCTATATATGAATGTATTGAGTCATAGAACAGAGTGAAGTTATAGCTTTTGCAAAAATGTGGATGCAGCTGGAGATGACTTGTTCATTATTCTGCCGAGCTTCCCTGTCACCTGGGACCTGCCAGGGTCACGCCATCGTGAATCTTTCACTCTCAAATGAATTAAGACATTATCAGAAAGATATACCATGTTTTCTCTTGCTTATTGGTCATGGGTGTTATAGATGCATAAGGTCATACGTGAGCTAGTAACATGAAAGCAAAAGCAAAACTGTTTGGGGAACAAAGGGAAACAATCTGGAGGAGGTGAAGGCCATGGCAGCAGAGTATGGGAAGATAAACCCAAGTATGTTACAGACTTGCATGAAAGCATCCTTGTGAAACCCTGTTCTGTAAAAATATAAAACTTGTTCATAAAGGAAATCCCTTTGTTTTCATAAACCTGACTAATTCCCCAAACATGAAATCCCCTTGCAGTCTTTCCCCACCTATGAATCTCCCACATCTGCTCCTGGTCTGCCTTTCACAGAGCGCTTCCTTCCTCATTAGCCCTTTGCTCCAATGTGGCCCTCATTCGCTTCTCATTCAGTTTTCCCCTTAGCACATAGACCAGTTTAAGACATGCACATTGCCCTGGGGAGCAAACTGGGGTACCTGGAATGAGGAGGAAGCGACAGTTCTCTGGGGGAGACTTTTGTACGATTCCCACTCCCAGAAGGCGATGCCTCATGAGTCTCCAGAGTACACACATAAATCTAGATAGAGCCAAGTATGCTATACAAACACTGCAGATAGAACCCCAACTGATATATACACTCTAACAAAAGAACCCAAGGCTGTTACATACAAATATATAACCATACTTGAAAGAGCAGAGAGGAGAAGAATTAATGTAGATATATTTGAAATCTCATTGTGACAACTCGTAGATATATTTGAAATCTCATTGTGACAACTCGTAGATATATTTGAAATCTCATTGTGACAACTCTCAGACTGAAGACAAGGAGAACTATGCATACAAGGGGGCTGCTATTTTATCTCTCAGGAAAATATGTGCCAACAACTCGGTATGGATGTTATAATTAAGCAAACATGTCTATTTCAGACAAGTAAAGCTAGATTCCCCAGTGTCACTGAAAAGAGTTAAAGATAAGAAAAGGGGAAAACTAAAAACAGTATTAAGTGGTAACTTAAGTATGAGTATTAACATAGGATGGAGAGTCAGTCAAAATGCAGCAAATGGCATTGCCTAACCCAGTCAGTAAAGAGAGCCAAAAAAGGAACGATTCCCCAGGGAAATGAGAACCCAAGTCCAGTTGTCCCCACATCTGGAGCAACAAAGCATCTCAGGTTCAACCAGCAAAGAAGCACCGCAAATGATGGGGGCCCGGCCCGCATGGCATGGATGCCCGCACCAAAGGAGCTCCCCCGAATTGGAGGCATGACTCAGAGAGCCACACGTATGTTGTGACATTGACAAACCCTCGAATGCATATGTTAGTGCCAAAGAAGGAAAACTTTTCCATACAGTGACATCGGAACTAATAAACACAGAAAGAATAATGAAAACAGAAAGTTGCCATCAGACAAACACCATAGAAATAACTAGTCCCAAGAGGACCGAAGCCTATCTTTATAGTGGAGAAACTAGCAGACACCACTTCCACCATGTAATTTGGGTTTGCACAACAGACAAAACTCCAGCAGTGTGTGTGTACATGACGCTGGCTATTAGACATCTTTTGAGATCTGGGCAGACCATTTGTTAATTGGCATACTGTTCTTTTGTCATTCATTTTTTAAGGGTGATGTCATCCTGATATTAGTCTCCTGTCAGGTGAATGGCTGAAAGATTTTTCTTCCATTCTTTTGCTTGTTTCTTCACAGAGCTACCTACTGATGGGTAGCTCAACATCCAAAAATTGCATGTTCAGTGTTGAAACCAATGTCTTTTTTTCCCAGCTACAATCCCTGGCTTAACTACTGTACCACCATCTACTTGATGTCCCAAGGACGAAGCCGGGTCTCTCTTCCTCCCTCACTTCTCACCTCTGATCAGTACCTAGGACTTGCCAACTCCACATCTGGAATGCTTTTCTGCTGCCCAATCCGATGCCTTCTTCCTCACTGACCAGAAGAGGATACGTATCCTCTTGTGTTGTGTTCTGCGTCTGGTCAGGCTCTGGTGTACTGGCCAAAGGTAACCACTGCCTTTCCTTAAACCCCACACTGGCTCTCAGGATAGAGCCAAAAGACCTTAAGATAACACGCGGGGTCCCCCGTCATGTAACCCAGGACCCTCACCTCTCACGTTCTTTCCTCACTCTGGCTTCTCGACAGGCTCCATGCTGCTATTGGAAGCTTATGTCGAGTCTCCTCGGCACCCCTCCTCCCTCTCTGCTTTCTTCCTTCATTGTACTTATCATGGCGTGATAGTGTCACCAAATCTCTGTTCGTTGACTGCCTCCTCACAAAAGCTCTGTGAAAACAGCAATTTCTAAAGTTGTGCCAAGTCCGCATGGCAGAAACTTTACTATTTTAGCCATCTTAAGAGCAAAATTCGGCAGTATCAGTGCCTTTACTCAACCATTGCTATATTTATCTCCAAAACTTTTTCCTCCTCTCTAATGGGGACTCTGCACTCCTTAAATAGTAACTGCCCATTACCCTTCCCTCCAGGCTGTGGTAGCCACTGTTCATTTTCTCTCCATGTAAATGTGCCCATTCTGAGTTCTTCATGCAAGCAGAATCATAGAATCATATATTTGTTGTTTTGTGCCTGGCTTATTTCACTTAGCATAATGGTTTTAAGGTTCATTTGTTCTCTCTCTCTCTCTCTCTCTCTCTCTCTCTCTCTATATATATATATATATATACATATATATATGTATGTATATATATATACACAGAATTTCATCTATTTTAATGGTCATTTAATAATTCATTTTATGCATAAGACACACTTTATTTATCCATTCATCCATTCATGCACATCTGGGCTGTTTCCACATTTTACTTTCATCAGCACTTGTACTCCTAGTGTGGAAGTATCTGGAAATAGAAGTATGGTCATCAATAGTAGCCAACAGCCTGGAATCATATTAGTTCCCAGGCACCCAACCAAGCACCCCTCTTATGCAGCTAGGCCTAATGTAGACTGTCTCCTCTACCTTCTTGTCCTTGAAGAAATGCTTTTGTTGCCGGGCGGTGGTGGCGCACGCCTTTAATCCCAGCACTTTGGGAGGCAGAGGCAGGCGGATCTCTGTGAGTTCGAGACCAGCCTGGTCTACAGAGCTAGTTCCAGGACAGGCTCCAAAGCCACAGAGAAACCCTGTCTCGAAAAACCGAAAAAAAAAAAAAAAAGAAATGCTTTTGTCCCCTGTCCTACGTTACAGCTGAGACACTGAGCCAGTGATTCCCTCCCTTTCTAATGCTGTGACCCTTTAATACAGTTCCTCATGTGTGGTGACCACCAACCATAAAGTTACTTTTGTTGCTACTTCACAGCCATAATTTTGTCCTTGTTATGAACTGTAAGGTAAATATCGGAAATGTAGGCTATGTGATATTCAACCCAAAGGGTTGTGACCCGCAGGTTGAGAACCACTGCCCCGAGTTACCGTTTTCCTTTCCCAGGGTCTAAGGGATCTCGCTGTTATTAATCTCCTTTCTTTTCCTTTCTTCTGTGCCCCATTCTCGCCAACCCTGCCCCACAAGCCTCTGCCATTCGCCTGCTACCTGCTTCTCCTGCCAGGACCCTATGCTTCTGAGTGGAGTCACACTGGGCTAAATTTTCAGTAGCTTGCAGTAGCTGGTGTTCGTTTGAATGCAGAATGTCCCTCGCAGGGTTGCCTTTTGGTCACCCAGCCCTATCTGGGGTGCAGTTTGGAGACTTTATAGACCCTCTGTGGTGGATGTAGCCCATCATGGGTGGGTGGGGTCTTTGACAGCCATACTCTCCTGTCTAGTTCTCTGCTTGGTGTCCTAGCCATTTTGAAACTAACTTCCTCAACGGCCATGATAGGTTGTATCCCCCCAAAACCATGAGTTAAAGTAAGTCCTTTCCCCACTAAGTTGTTCTATCAAAGTACCTTGTCACAGTGAAAGAAAAGTGACTAACTGGGATCCGGGGAGCTGAGGCGTGAAGCAGGCCATTGCCTGGCCCAGAGCTGGCCACCCACATCTCAGACCTGAGTGTCTCTGTAGGACTGGCTTGGACTCTGCAGAAAAGTCAAATGCCAGCAGTAGATCCAAAGCACCCAATGATTTATTCCTGGATCTGCCTGCAATAGCCACCCCCCCCTCCCGGCTACCCCAGTGCTGCTCAAGCCCACATGGGGAAGGGAATGACCACTTCTGAGGGGCTGATGAAGGCACCCTAGGTCCCGTGGGAGTCTGACTTAACAATCTGTGGAGAGCAAGGAGGATTTTCGTTAGTTTTCAGAACCAAATGTTTTATCCATTGTAAGAGAAAGGAGCAATCATCATGGAAAAGTCTGAGAGGCAGGCAGGGGAGTGGCTAATAATTCTGCTCTCTGGAAACCACCTGGAAGTGGCCATGTCCTCCCTGGTCCTCTCGTCATGAGGTTCTCACTGGACTCCCACGAGCTTCTCTTCCAGGCAGAGAACAATTCTTCCCATTCTTCATCCTTGGAGAGATCATGACTTCCTTGAACGTTTTCTGTGGGGGAGACAGAACAGCAAACTTCAGAGTGTCAAATGCTCTAAAAGCAGCAATTGTGTGTGTTCATGTGAGCACACATGCATGTGTGTGAGCACGCATGTAGAAGCCAGAGTTCAAACTCGGGTTGTTCCCCCACACACTATGTTACTTTAA
>NW_004949124.1:2538416-2573046 GCF_000317375.1 Microtus ochrogaster | reverse complement strand
ATAGGCTAGCCATGCTGACCATCGATTCTCAGGTACCCTTCTGTCTCCACCCCTGTAACACCACACACACACTTATAATCTCAGCCTCGTTCACGTGGTTCTGAGGGTCCAACTCAGGTCCTTGTGCTCAAGCCACTGAAGGAGACATCACCTTGACCCCAGAAGAACATTTAAGTGCTATTATTTTAGATGCATGAAATAAAATACAAAACATGATCCAGATATTTAAAAGAGAATAAAATAAAAAAGAAAGCTAAATATTCAGCCAAAGGAGCTGGAAACAGTTGTCTCTGGAGAGGTGTGGCTGGCGAACTCTTAGTTTTTCCTAAGGAGTCTGGTGACACTTGCTGCATCTTTAAGCCATATACAACTGTGATAAAATGAAACATTAGCTTCTAAGAGGGCGAGAAGGCATGTTTATTGATCTAACAGTAAACCCAGTTTATGTTTTGTACTCTGTAAACGCCATTTTTAATGGTTATATATCACCCCATCATGTAGAAATATAACACTTCTTTATTTTTTATTTCCCTGTTATGGAGCATATCATTTTCTACTGGATTTTATTATTCAGGCAGCATTTTGATGAGCAGTCATGTACATGAACCTCTTCCTTACCTGAGATTTGCCTTATAGGAAAGTAGAAATACTAGCAAGATGTGCTGGCTCTGACCTATGATCCAAGTTCAGAGAGATCACGAGATTGAGGTCATCCCGGGCTATATAGCCCGGCAAGACTCTGGTTCAAAATAATAGGAGAGAAAGGGAAAGAAAGAAAAAGTGCGAAAATGCTTACTTCCCTCTTACTCTAACCAGCTTTGATTAAACCTCTTTGTTTAAAACCTCAGGCCGCCTTCTCGGCTTGCACCAGGCTAACCAGTGATAGAGCCCACTCCTACACCTGATCTATCTGAAAAGCCAGGTACTAGACACAGCACGTCTGATCTAGAAGAAGGACTCATTAATGCCAGAGTGAGGTTCTAATCCAACCCTTTGATAGTACTCTTTGATTCTCGATTCCCTTGTCCACAGAAACAAATGCCCACTGCCACCCACCTACACAGAGCTATGGGAATAAGTGAGATCATAAATACAAAGACAAATACTTCTGGAAAGTTTAACCTGGCTCTAGACTTTAAAATAGATGGGTTGCTTTGGTGACTCCCCATGGGAGGCCTTATCCTATCTGAGGGGTACATGAGGGTGGGTTGGGGGGCCGAGGGGGGAGGGGGAAGAGGGGAGAGAAAGAGAACTGTGGTTGGTAGGTAAAATGAATAATATGTGTTCACTAGTCTATAGGTGACATTTCTATAGAACTTACACACGGCAGCTGTAATTAAATGCTACATTAAATGCTTTCTATGGATGATCTCATTTAATTCCGCCAACCACCTTCTGGTGTAGAGTTTTGTTGTTGTATTTTGAGGTGAAAAACTGCAGCTATGACTCAGCGAGTGACTGACACAAGTTTGAATATAGAAGTTTTGCCTTTGGGGTTTAAACTCATAAACCAGAGATTTTTATCATTATTGGTTTTGGCTTTTTGCTGAGTCCCATAGATTAGGTAACTACTGCCAATACAATTTCTTTTTTTTAAAATATTTATTTATTATGTATACAACATTCTGTCTCAATGTATGCCCGCACGCCAGAGCAGGGCGCCAGATCTCAGTACAGATGGTTGTGAGCCACCATGTGGTTGCTGGGAATTGAACTCAGGACCTCTGGAAGAGCAGCCAGTACTCTTAACCTCTGAGCCATCTCTCCAGCCCTGCCATGATGTGGGAGTGATTTCTTATTAATAAAAAAACTGCCTAGGCTCATTTCATAGGCCAACCCTTAGGTAGGCGGAGAAAACAGAAGAGGATGCTGGGACAAAGAAGCTGAGTCAGGGAGTCGCCATGATTGTCCCACTCCAGACAGACGCAGGTTAAGATCTTTCCTGGTAAGCCAGCTCGTGGGCTACAAAGATTAATAGAAATGGGTTAGATTAATATGTAAGAGCTAGCCAATAAGAGGCTGGAACTAATGGGGTCAGACAGTGTTTAAAAGAATACAGTTTCCGTGTAATTATTTAGGGTAAAGCTAGCCGGGTGGCGGGACACAGCCCGCCACTCATATTACAACAGCCATGAGGGCGGCTGGGTGCCTGGGATGCAGCCCCGCCGCTCCTATTTCAACACTGCCAATACAATTTCTAAGAGGAAAGGGCCACCAGAACCTGCGTGATGGCACGGGAGGCCACAGGGCTGGCCAGGGTGGAGGACAGCATGGATTCTACTATGGATGCTTGAAGGAATGATGGTGATACAGAGGGAGCAGACCAATTGGATGCTTCCCTGGCTGCTTCCTTTGATTCTTCTGAGCTCTTAAGGGCACATGGCCTGCTCCTTGGCCTGCTTGCTGCCTTGCCCTGGAGTGATTTGGGCTGCAGAAAGGTAGTTCAATCTGGGAGTTCTGAAGGGGACAGTTTTGACCCTTCTGGGCTCTGAGTTGGTTGGTTTTCATGGACCCCTTTGTTAGGTCAAGGAATTCGCTGGGCTAGAGAGGCTGTCTCTCCAGCCAGTCCCAGAAAAATCTTCGTGGCAGTACTTTAAGAAGAAAAAATGGAAGAAAAACGTAGTTAATATACTGATGAACTAACCCAGATTACTGGTGTTGGGTGGTTCCCTTCATCATGAACCACCCAACAATAAGGCTTTCCCTTCTTATCCAAATGCAAGGTGCATGAAGACAGGGATCGTGAAGCACACAGCACAATGCCTGGCACACAGTACCTCTTGGGATGGCTTTTCAGAATAAGTGAATGAATGAATGAGTGAACGAATGAATGAATGAACAAATGAGCAAGACTATTGAATCTAGAGCTTCCTACACTCTAAAGGACACACAGATACAGATGCTTGACAAATACAAACTTTTCTGTATCTGGTAAGTAAGAGGGTGGAAAGGAGAATGCTGGGAAACAGTTTCTGCATAACCGTAATGGCCCGGATCTAGCATTCTGTAATCATGAAGAGCTTTTCCTTGATGGCTCAGGGCATTTAGATATTTCCTGGTAGAGAGGCCTGAATGCCACAGTGACTCCTGACTTTGTCTTCAAAAAAATCTATCCTGACCCCTCACCTATTATTCTGATTTTAGAGTTCTCTCTGAGGACCAAATGTCTTCCTAATTAAGCTGTCTTCAGAACACACCAGCAGACTCTGGCTTTGCATCCTCACATGCCTGTCCTTGGCTCCAAGGTCATCTCAAGGACCTTTAGTTACCTACGTGTTCTTCGTATACCAAACAGCACACTCTGATCACTACGATCGATGCTGATCCCTTCATAATCTGCAACTGTCTTCCAAGTGGAACAGTACCACAGAACACTGCTCAACACCTTCCAAGCAATGGTCAGAGCTGGAGAGGCTAAGAGTTGGATGGAGGGTTTTAAGAATACCTTTCCTGTAGTCTTTCAGAGAAGTCTATGCTGCTACACCTCCCAGGAGACTCTGTGAGAGGCTGGAGAATTACACAACTAGGGAGGCATCCAACAGAGGTCCTTCTGTCCTCAAGGTGTTTGCAAGGAATACCGAGCTTGGAAACTAAAGGGCACAGGCATGGGACCCAGCACTGTCACCAGGAGGTGACAAATAAGAACCATTGCAAGGGGCTAGGGAGACAGTTTGTAAGGTGCTTGCCACATAAGCACGAGGACCCAAGTTCAGTCCCTGGAGCTCACACAAGAAGCCAGGTGTGGTGTCGTGCGAGCTTACAACTCCTGGGGAGGTAGAGAGAAGAGGATCTCTGTGGTTCATTGGTCAGCCAATCTAGCCTAACTGACAAGTCCCAGACCAGTGAGACCTCCTATCTCAAAAACAAAAAAGCAAAAGTGGATGACCACAAAGGAACAAATGAGAAGTTATCCTCGGGAGTCCATAAACACACACACACACACACACACACACACATACACACACACACACACACTCACTCACTCACCAAAACCACATGAAATATGTTTTAAGAACATCTATGACAAGTAAAACAGACAACAAAAGAGCACAGAACACACTTAACTCTGACCACTCCCCCTTTTCAGAAGCTCCAAGGTCCCCAAGCAGCCTGGCCTATCCAGTGGGCTGTCCAGCCCTTTCCTCTCCATGCCCTTTGGAAAGGCACTGGCCGGCTTCACAAGCCACATCTACAGAGAAAATAGAAACAAATGACTAGAAAATGAGAGTGCTGTGCAATAAGAGAGACAGCTGTGACTTCAACCCCAGGGAGGAGCAGGGAGGCTCACCCCTCACCTAGAGACTGTCATGTCCACTTCCTTTTCCAGCCCTATTCCAAAAACCTCTCTCCACATTTGCTCAGGGATGGCTGTTGCCATGGCTACTGGGTGAATCTGGCATGTGAAAAGCTCTTCCAATTTGGGACCCAACCTGAAACAGGTGGCTATTTTTAGTCACACGATACTGTATGCCTTAGAAAAATCGGCTCTTTGCTTTGTATCTAAACTTCACCTTTATCACCACTCCCAGCCCCTTTCATTGCTCTAGCAGCTTGAAGCGTTTGCAGGAATTTTTTTTTATCAGCATCACAATACCCTGATGTCTGCAAAAACTCCATGATGAAAAACATAAACATCTTATTTCAGATTCAGGACGTTCTCTGGGGATCCAAGAAAAGGCCCTAGGCAGTATATGTCATTGTCCCCTTTGAGAGAGGAGAAGGATCTCTCCAGTCAACAATATCAGTAACAACAGCAACACACACATACACACATAAACACAAACACACACACACACAATTCAGAACTGCTGCCAGCTCCTTCTTAAGGGATCTTGCTTTGACCTTGACCTCCAGTTTTGGTAAGTTCATTCATGTGCCTGAATTGGCACTAACATTTGCAAAATTCCACCTAGGTCCTATGTGTATTGCATGCAATGTAAAGACAAGCGAAAGAGGTTAGGTATCACCTCCAAACTAGCTAGACCTAAAAGAACTTTCTTCAGATGGTCCTAGGTTATCTCTGTAAATGTGCCCACTTCTTCAGTCTCTCACCCCCAAGTCAGAAATGCTCCAAATGCGCAATACATTCCTTCTTCAAGTTCTTCATGTTTTCCTATGCCTGCTTCAAGTTCCTCTGTCCAATCAATTACTTGTGCCAACTCCTCCTACTCTATAGTTTAAATAATTCAAAAATTTTCTTTTTCTTGGATCTGACACTTGGTACTGAACGCAAAGCCTTGGAGCTATGTGACTAGGACATTTCTTGACTTCCTGGTGTCCCTGGAAGCTTTGGGAAACAACAGAGAATCCCCTTTCTTTCTGTGTGGAGTCTTCAGCACACAGAAGGGATTCCAGAGGTATCCGTGGAACTGAATCGCTACATGGATGTCTCCAGACAAGGTTTCTGCCACAGCCCCACACCCCTGGATGCTGGATTTGTTTTCGAGCTCAGTTTCCAGATGAGTAAAACAGGCTGACTTACAAATGCTGTCACTAGAGTTACACGGGCTTTGATTCATAAATGGCCAGTTCTGATAGGGAAATACATATTTCTTTAGAAATCAGGGAAGAGGAAGGAAGAAGTGCAGGAATGTTAGTGTTATTCAAATTACAGAACCATGGGAATTCTAGAAGCAATTCAGACAAGCTATCCAGAGGAGGAGTAAAGGAAACCCTGGCTTGAAGTGGAAGACAAAGAGGAAGAGGAGGAGGATAGGAGAAGAGGGGTATGATGCAAGAGCATCATGTGATAATGGACCACACACAGTTTAATGGAGCTAAGACACCGTAAGCACAGTGATGACAGAGTCTTGGGCCGGCACAAGCTTTTTCATGGGCTGACTAGCCAGAGTTATATTGAAGTCATAAGTCTCTAAGTCCTTAGGAAGGAGAATCGGACTGTGAAAGGCCTCATCCAAAGCAGAAGAAAGAGAAATGGAACTGGGAAATCTAAATGTCACAGGAGATTTTGGGTTCCCCTCTCAAGAAATACTGAGCTAAATACATCAAGGCAAAGAAAAACTAAGACTTACATTTGTCCCTCGAACCCAAAACCCAGTAGGAGGAAAATAATAGAAGTGAGGCATTGCAGAAAGCCCGAGAAACAAGGAGAGATGAGAAGGCAACACTAAACAGAAGAAGCCTAGAAGAGAAAAACACAAATGTTGGTGGAGCAGAAGTTTAATACATGGGATAAATAGCACAAATGCTCAGAATGTTAAGAATAACAACTAACTTGTTATTTAGTTGATTTTTTTTCAAAATTGAAGATGAACAGAGTAATTCATTATTTATTAAGTCTGGGTTTGCCCCTTAAGTTCAAGAATGGCAATCAAGCAGGATACAGATTTATACATTGTATACCAATAGACTTGTGTCTTGACACTGGCTAGAAGGACAACAAACAAGAGAAACAGAAGGGACATGAGACAACATGGTGAGTGAAACTCAAAAGCTATGCTGGAGCAGAACAGAGATAAGCGGGTGGGCGGGCTCTGGTGAGTCAAGGGGTCAGTGCGGGCTCGAGCAGGCGATCTCAGGACCATGGATAGCTCAGAGCTATCTCTGCCTGGGTCAAACTGCCCCTTCCTAGTTTTTTGGTTTGGTTTTGTTTTTGCTTATGCTCCCCCCCCCCATCTTATTGTTTATTTTATGTATATAGGTGTTTTGTCTGCATGTATTTTAGTGCATCCCATGTGTGTAATACCCAAAGAGGCCAGAAAAGAACACTAGATCTCTTGGGACTGGAGTTAAAAATGGTTGTAAGGCATCCTGCGGGTGCTGAGAAATGAACCCAGATCCTCTGGAAGGGCAGCCAGTGCCCTTAATCACTGAGACATCTCTATATCCCACAGCTGCCCCTTTAACATAACATTACCTTGGCTTCTCTTTCTTCCTGGGTGCCCTTTGGATGTTCAATGGACCCGCTTTTATTCTGAACTATGGTAATCTCCTAACTCTTAACTCTGCTTGTAAGTAAGGTGGAAGAGTAGAAAGGAAACCACTGAGTTTGGAAACTCACTTACCTATGTTGTGACCACTTTCTACCTGTGTGGTCCTGGTGAAGGCAAGTATGGAGAAGCCTAATTTTGTCCTTTGTCAAATAAGGTTAATAAGATTTTATCCTCTTTCTGAAAAGACCAACTGGGAAAATTAAATAACGTTATGCGTGTGAAAGCATTTTAAGATTCTAACACCCCAGTAAATCTTGTGTAGTTACTAGAATTAGCTCCCTACAAAACAAGCACATGACTTTCATAGAAACTCCATAGGATCAGGAGACATGGGCAGGAGGACAAAAGTACAACAATGTTACCAGTGTTCTCAGCATAAAGTCTGACTCCGGCTGCCTTAGTTAGCTATGTTCACCATTCTTCTATGTGTGCCAATTAAAGAGATGGGGGAAATAGAGAAAGGAGTCTAATTCATTAAATCTCTTTAGGGGAAGTTCAGTGACTCCAGACCCATCTTTGGGGTGCTGGCATGAATTCACATTTAAATAGGGGGCAAGAGGTATGCATAATTAAAGTGTCTGGTCAAGGGTGCTACCACTCACTGTAACCCGTCATTATCTCACTTGGGTCTTTCATGGTGAGCAATTTAAGATGTTAAATTGTTAGTTCGCTTGTTGCTGAGGTTGCCATTTCTTTATGGGGGGGGGGGGGTCTGTCCTGCAAGGTGTGGCTGGCTCCTCCTGAAATTTAAGGTGACTCCGGAGGAAAGGCAAGGATAAGTACTTATCTCTCTGTGCCTTGAGCCAAAGTGCAGGCATAAAACATGGGCAGAGCTGCCAGGCTTTCGTCTGCTTTTAGCTGCCTCGTGGGCCCAAGTAGAGCTGGTGCTTTTTAGCATAAGGAGCTTCTAAGTGCCTATTTCAACTGCTCTGAGTCTCCAGAGACTGAAGTAAGACCCCAAGAGGATTTTGAAAGCCATGGGATCTGGGTAGAAAGCTGAACAAATACAAAGAAGAAATAGAAGGGAGAGGAAAGATTTTCAAATAGCCACGACTTTACCAAAACAGGTAAAAGATCAAGAGGAGAATGCTGTATAATGTCTATATAAATTCAGGAATAATACTCGAGAGAAGCTAGTTATTAAGTGGGCTTAAATAATTTCGGTAGTAGCAATCTTCTTTCTCAATTTGTATGAAAGTCCTTTCCAGCCAATGTGTATTTCTTTTTATATACTTTAAAAATTTTTAGTTTTAACTTTGTTGTTAAAAATATGTTATCATTATAGGAAAAATTAGATAATACAAAAGTATGATCACAATCCTCCAAAATGAAAGAACTGTCTTCATTCACTTTTTAAAAGCAGGTATGGCATCATGGCCCCCACGATCATCTCAAACAGCCAAGAGCTCAGGAACATCCCATCATGTGGGTAACAAGAAATAAATCTAGTAAAAAAATTTAATAGTTATATGTAAGATATATTGTGTGACTATGTTGTAATTCTTTGTCCATTTTCCTATTGTTGGATATTTAGGCCATCAAGCTACCATTTCTTTGTTGTTAACTTTGATACAAGGGGTTAGTGGAAAGGTTAAACCCGTGAATTATGTGGAGGAAAGAGAAACCCTATTCACTACTGGTGGGAACGCAAGCTGGAGCGACAGCTATGGAAGCCTATGTGGAGATTCCTCACAAAACTGAAAAGCAGAACTATCACGCTATCCAGCTATACCACTCTCGGGTCTACGGACATCACAACACCTAAAAAATAAACCATTCTAGATATGTATCAATACGTGAATGGATAAAGACCAGCGGTATACACACATTATGGGCTTCTATTCAGTCATCAAGGAAAATGGATTCATGACCTTTACAAGAAAAACAAATGCAACTGGAGACCCTTATGTTATTTAAAATAAACCAGACTTTAAAAAAGACAAATTTAGCAAGCTTTCTTTCATATGTAGGCTATAGGTTTAAAATCCCTCCCCCCACCATCTGTGTGTGTCTGTGTGTCTGTGGAGGGGGGGATGAAAGGGAGGAAGGGGTCTAAAAGGAATGGAAAGGAGGGACAAAAGATAGAGTAGTAAAATAACATGACCGAAACAGGGTGTGGGGATCAATAAAAAGTAGAGAGGGGTTTAGGGTGAAGGGTGGTGACGAAGAATGGCTAACAACAAACAGAGACACACATATATGAAATGCGTGATGAAACTCATTACTCCAGATGCTAAATTTTAAAAAAAATAAGAAAATTTGAAAACGGAAAATGTCTAAGTTAAATATATAATTTTTTCAATGAGTTCCTGCTAAAAATATTACATGGGAAAATGTAAGGATCTCCAAGAGGTACTGCACATGTGACTTTTTTAAAAATATTTATTTATTATTTATGTATACAATATTCTGTCTGTGTGTATGCCTGCAGGCCAGAAGAGGGCACCAGACCTCATTATAGATGGTTGTGAGCCACCATGTGGTTGCCGGGAATTGAACTCAGGACCTTTGGAAGAGCAGGCAATGCTCTTAACCACTGAGCCATCTCTCCAGCCCCCACATGTGACTTTTTAAAGATACTGTGGTTGAGGTTATTTAGTTAGGTGCACCAGCAATGGAGCCAACCCACATAAAGCGTGTGAAAGGATTTAAAGTGGAACAATGAAACACAGATTTTTTTTTATCCCAATAATCCAGCGTAAAATTTGCAAAAGGTGATGCAGAAATAGGCTAACGAAAAGAACAAGCTGTCAATGAACTAAGGGTGTTGCAAACTTCTCTTTCTGATCAGGAAATCCAGGTGACAGAGCAGCAAAGATACTGGAAATTACCATACCCACAGCGCTCAGGCTTAGAGTGGAGTGTGTTGGGGAGCCCAAGGCACACAAAGCTAAGTGACTGACAAGGCGTCTCGGGGTTTCTTAGAACAGACAGATGACCGAGATGCTTTTCTCCTGATCAAAAGGGGAGCATTCTCACCATCTTGGGAACTTGGCAAGATCAAATAGAGACTACACAAATTCCTGTGAAGCTGGAAGAAATTAAGATTATTAGAGGAATCATTAAAGATAGCACGGCCTCTCCTCCTTCAAGATAACATGAAGAAGTAGGGCATGCTAAAAGCGCTCAAAGGGAGGCCCTGAGCCAAGGACTTTAAATAACAGAATAACTCTTTTTCCCTCCCACAGAAGTGATCAATGCAGACCATTTCTTCCCCCATATAAAGGTGAAGAAAACGGGACAGAAATAGCAAAAATCAAAGGACAAATGAGGAAAGTCTCCACAAACAGGGTTAGGGAGATGAGCAAAGACAAAAATGGCTAACAAGAAAAAAGACATTGGCTGTAGATGCTTTAGAGCACATCTCCTTTTTTAAAAAAGTTATTTTTTATTTTACTTGTATGAGCATTTTGCTTGTATGTTTGTATGCACGCAATGGGTGTGTGTGGTGCTTGCAGAGGCCAGGAGAGGGGATTGGGTCCCTTAAAGATGGTTGTGGCTACCACGAGGAAACTGAGAACCAAACCCAGACCCTCTGGAAGAGCAGCAAGTGCTCTTAACCAGCGGACCATCTCTCCAGCTCCTGGGGCTCCTCTCTTAAAACTGGATATCTTTAATTTCATCTTTGATAATTGCATACATGTAATCAATGCATGTATGTTGATCATGAGCATCCCCAACTCCCCAGCCACTCCTCCGGGCACACCAGCACACCCCTTTCTCCACTGCGTCTTTTTTTTTTTTTTTTTTTTTTGGTAACCCACTGAGTCTAATTAACGGTGCCTGCGGGAATGCAGACCAGATCGTGCTAATCTGATAGTTGTTGCGGGCAACTGCAGCTACGGTGAATTACAAGTTCGATGGCCAAGTCATACAGCACTTCAAGCTTGCATCCTTTCCCATTCTCCGACTCTTTCATTCTTTCTGGCCCCTTTCTGTTGATGCTCCTGCACCTTGGGCAGGTTGATATAGATGTCCCATTTAAGGATGAGCTCCGAGGATTCACTAATTTTTAGTACTTTGACCAGTTATGAGTCTTTTAGATATGATCTGTCCTCAAGGATGCTACACTGGGAACGTGGTTCCCTAGTATAATGGCATTAAGAGAGAGTGGGTGCTTTAAGAGGCAGGATGTGGTGGGAGGTCTAAC
Organism: Microtus ochrogaster; assembly: GCF_000317375.1. Taxonomy (NCBI): domain Eukaryota; kingdom Metazoa; phylum Chordata; class Mammalia; order Rodentia; family Cricetidae; genus Microtus; species Microtus ochrogaster. Next base: position 2,561,943 of record NW_004949124.1, on the reverse strand, counting down.
CAAAGGCTAAATAATGATATTGCACCTAGAAGTGATTTAGGTCGTTCTTGGAGAAGCCTGAGTTCTCGCAGGAGCAAAACTGGTCCCTGAATCACTCCCTGGTTTCCCGTCTAACCATCTCTCTCTTGTGTGGCTTTTCCTTGGGGGACATGAACAAATGTCAACTTACCCCAGATTGGGTACCAGTGACAGTCCAAAGAGATGATGGCACCCAAGTCTAACTTAGTGAAAAAGCAAGTTTCTTAGGGTTACTTACAGGAGCATGGGTGAAGGGTGAAGGCAACAGCTGCACCAAATTGTCCACCCTAGATGGGTGACAACTCACAAAAGGTGCAGGACCGGAGTTCCCTGAATGCCTTGTAGGCAGCTTGGCCAACTGAAAGTCTCCTCATCTCAGCAATTGCTCCCGTTTTTAAAAACCTCCGGGAGGGTGTTTGTGGATCACTTCCTGAGACATGTAAATGTTATGTCCTGATTCATAAGCCTTCCTCGGGAAGTGAGAGTTTCACTTAGGAGGAGAAAAACTCTACCGATAATGATCTGACCCAGTGTAATGTAGCCATGGGAAGAGGGGGGCCAGGCTCGGCACCATGTTGTTCAGACTTTCCACTTCCAAAACTGCGAGCTAAGTAAACCTCTTGTCTTTATAGGTATTGAACTTCATGCATTTCATTAGAGCAAGAAAAAATAAACCGGCACAGAAACAAACCAAGGGTTCAGGAACCTGTGATTCCTCTAGCTGAGTATAGCTTCTCTGTGGTCTTTCTGTTCCTTGAGGCATAAACAATTTTGTTCTAAAGGCTTGTTTTGTTTTGTTTTTCTTTTTTTTTGGTAATGAAAAGTCCAAGGAGAGACCTCTAGAAGCTAAATGCTAATTCTGCTGTTGCAATGGTACTGGGAAGGGGGAGATTTCCTGTGGAGAACATATGGCATAGAGGAAACTCGGACCCATCACCGGGTAACTCTCAAACGGCCCTCTGCTGGATGCGCCAGCTCAATGACCTGCCTCAGCCCTGGGAGACTGAAAAGGGGGATTTCAGAGGAAAACGGTTTTCACCTTAGATGCTTGGTTTTGTACAGATTAAGCACATTCAATAATCCTCTTCAGTTTTGTAAGAAAAAAAATTGTCTGTTGACTAGTTATACAATAATGTAATAACATAAATACTTAGCATTACTAAGCTGTACACTGAAAATGGTTAAGATGGTAATTTTTGTATATGTACTTACTCTACTGCTTTAACCTTTAAGAACCTGCAGTGGTGATGCATACTTTTAATCCCAGCACTTGGGAGTCAGAGGCAGATAGATCTCTGTGAGTTCGAGGCCTGTCTGGTCTATAAAGTGAGTCCCAGGATAACCAGAACTACACAAAAAAACCCTGTCTTGAAAATACTACTACTACTAAATAATAATAATAAAATAATAATAATAATAATAATAATAATAATAAATATCTTTAAGAAGGTACAGGAAATTTTACAAAGAACTAGGACAATTACCCTGCCCAGGGAATGCCTGATGCCTACGAGTTGTATTGGCAGATCTCCCTCTACTGTAGAAGGTGCTTTTACAAGCCTCCCATTTGATCCTGACAACCACATTAGCTGCTGAGTGCAGAGACTTTCATCATTCCAGTTTTCATACCTGCTCAATGAGACAAAAATGAGCATCTCGTCCAAGGGGCTAAAGGCTGGGATGACTCATGGAGAGTATCATTTCACAGTCAAATGTTCTTCTTAGGAGTCTGAAAGAGGCAAAAGTGCGAAGAGAGACGGGGAGATTGTTAGGAGCCAATTTTCTCCTAAAATTATTGAAGAAACATCACCCTAGGGGAGTCTACAGAGAACCCCACACCCCTAATTATGTTAGGAATCATTCTATTGACAGAGCCTACCCCACACCCAAATTGGCTGATGGAGAGCTATCTGGAGAGCTATCGGTTTGCAGAACCCACCCCACATTCCAAACTATCTAGTTCCCTAGGTGTGGCAACTCGTGACTTCTTGGCCTACAGTGACCTGACCGAAGGTAACCTCCTGGCTACGTGATTGACCAACATGAACCACGTGGCAAGAGCTCAGACCCCTGTGCCCATCCCCCAACTCCTTACCATATATAAAGCTGTACCCCATCTCTAATAAACGGAGGCTCTGACAAATGTAGCATGGCCTTCTTCTTCTCTCCTAGCCCATTTATCTTACAGATAGTGCCTCTCCGGGACCCTGGAATAACTGAACGGCCAGACGGGTTACTGACCCTAGACGAGGTAACCCGTCGAGGCAATTACAGGAGATGGCATGCGTGAGTGGTCATGCCACGTCAGACGCAAGCCTCTATGGTACGTAGGCATCATTCCCTCTTACATATTTTTAAACAAGGTTCCATGTAGCCTGGGATAGCTTCAAACTCACTCTGCATCTGAGGATGGCTAATAAGGTCATCTGATCCTCTTTTCTCTGCCTCGTGAGTGTTGGGATTAGACGCAAGAACCATCATCATTCCTGGCTTATGTGACACTGAGGACGATTGGCCAGCTTTCGTGCACCTAAGACAAGCACTCTGACAACTGAGCTACATCCCACACCTCCTCTTTAACTAATAATCCCAAGCATATAAAATTAACTGGACTCTACTTTGGTATTACAGCTGTGGGAACGTCTGCTCAGAGAGGTACACTAACTTTTAATGTTGCCCAGTTAGGTAAAGCTTAGAGCTGGCTCCAAGACAATAAAATACGGACCATAGAAGGGCAGCTGCAGGCAGAGGACTGTATTGGGAAGTCAACTTGATAGCAATTGTTGTGCCTCTCATTGACCTTTGGTGCTGAAGAGCTTGGTGACACTTGGCTGTGCTGACACTGGAGGAGGTACTAGGGGCAAGCCACAGGTGCAAGGAACAAAACATTTTCTCAAAGGGAAGTGGGAAGGGAACAAAGGATTGCTATCTCCGAGACACAGACAGGAAAACAAAGTTGCAAAAACCTGTAATTACAGTGTCAAGAGAAGTGGCCAGGGAAAAGACTGCTTTGCAAGAGAGGGGGGAGGGGTAAAGGTGCAAAGACATCTTTTTCCCCCACTTGTGCTACATTTATAAGAAAGCAACAGACATTGTGCAAACTATGTAGGTCAAGTGGGGGGAGATTATAAATACATTTGACATTTAGCTAATTTTAAAAACAATTTTAAATGCAAAGGAATCAAACGAAACAATGCATGGGAAATGCTTAAATTATAAAGTGTTTTTGCAAAAGAAGAGTGGTACTTATTTTTATGAGTATATTTATAATAAAACTGCAAAGACAAAGAAAACTCAGGCCAAGAGCCTGGACTACAGCTCTGCAGGCCTCAGCTCTTGCTGTGAGTCCCTGGCCTGGGAGGTTTCCCTTTATCTGGTTGAATTACAACTCCGCTCCACCTCTGTTGCTAAGGGCTGATGTGGGACAGCTGTTCAGCAGCTGGCCTGCATTTACCCCAGGTGGTGGTATCTTAAGAATCAGTTGAGCAATTGCTTTGCTATGTGTTGTTTGGGGTTTGCAAAAGTCCGGCATGATCTTGGAAGGCTCGTGTCAGCCCTGAATTAGGTGCTGGAAACTGGCATTGTGCATTGGAACAATGGGTGCAGGTTCCACGGGAGTGCTATGCTGGTGTTGGAGGAGGAGAAGGGACAGCCAGGACCATGGAGGGACCTTCATCACACTGGGAGGAAAAGCATCATGTTCTCATCCTGGGAGGTTCTGAAATAATTCACTTTGCTGTATCTGTACCATGACCCACTCTTTTCTGGTTTCATGAGTTTTCTTTTCCCTTTTCTGTTCTAGTTTATTCTTCCTCTTTCATTGACTTCCCTCCCTATACCTTTCTTCTTTGTCTTCATTATCATTCTTTACCCTCTCCCTTACTCTTTCTGCTCTCCCTTTCTTCGCTCACTCTTCTCTTCTGGCCAATGACTATGCATAGACATATATAATGTGGGGCTGAGAGATGGGCTAACGTGTGTAGAGGGGGAGTTACAGTAATAAGCCACGTATCATATAGACAGCTTCTCCTTCCAGCTGGAGGATCAAGTTAATGAGATCCCAAGCCTGCAAAAGCAATTAGGCAGGCAACATTGAACTATCACTTCCTTACAACCAAAGCCACCCACTCGGTTCCAGACAGCCCAGGCCCTAGGAACAAGCAGGAAGTGGGCCAGCTATCTTATTTGGAGTCTTTGATGTTGGGGCCCCACAAGGGGGGGGCCACAGCTGTCGAGGTTCAAACTCGAAAGGTGTGTACATTCCAGGGTAGGGTTGTGTGAGTTAAAAATGCCAGGCAGATGGAAGAAAGATATGAAAGAAGAAGACAGAGACGCAGAACCGGGAGAGTAATCCAGTGAATACTGAATTGACCCACGTTTGTTTCCCGTAGGCTCCAATCCAAGAAGAGGGTAGGGAGGCAAAAGACTGCTTTAACATGATACAAAGAACAAACAGAGACATTACCTCTTCAATACCTGAAGTGTCAAGCAACTATACCCTGAGTTAAGTGTTCTGCTGTCAGGCAGGACATGCAGCAACTACACCTTAGGCCAAGCATCCTGTAGGCAGCCACTCTCTGGGTCAAACCTCCTGTCAAATCCCTGAAGGAACAAGAATAGGCCTGAATTCTCTGACCTTTGATCAAGGTGGAATGGAACCAACTCTGTGGGGACCATCTCAATCCCCAAAACAGAGAGTAACCACACCCTAGGTCAAGATATCTTGTTAGTAGCCACACCTTAGGTCAAAACTCTTGTCAATAACCTTGAAGGAGTTGGAATAGGCCTGAACTCTCTGACCTCCAGTCAAGGTGGAGTGAACCCATTTCTATGGGCCCCCCACAGGTCTCTTCAGTTCTACCTGTTGTCATCAGAGCCCTCATCTCTTGGTTCTGGGATCTAATGATGAAAAGGTTCACCAGGACAAAGAACACTCAAGGGGAAGATTTCCAGGGCCCTCACTGCCAAAGGTTCCTGTTGAAACACTTGCTTCTCAGGGGGCTGGGGTCCAAGCAGTAAAATGACTTTAAAACAAAACAAGACAAACAAAAACATTAAAATAACCTTGTTTCTCCATGACCTGGTTAATCATAATGGATGTGTGTGTCTGTCAGTTAGGCATCTGATGGCGTGAGGGCCCAATGTCCCCTCCCCCTCTGAGATGGTACCTTGGGGACTGCTCACAACCAATTGACATTTCAAATGACCTTTAAGGTCTGCTGGGTAAATAGGCTTCTTCCCCTGAGCATTCTCAAGTATTTGAACACCCTTGGAAGTCAAAGACACTCATTCTTCCCTGCTGTGGAGCAGTGTTTTGAAGCACGGACGAAAGCCACTAAGGAGAGATGGTCTGTCTGGGGTAGAGAGGTAGGAAGTTCTCAACTGGGAATGACTCTGCTGGTTTTGTGAAGTTTGAACATTATTCCTTTTTTTGTTTTTATTTTTTTATTTTTATTTACTTATTTATTTATGTTTTGAGGTTAGACTTAACAAAAAGGTGTGGAAAACTACAGGTGCAAAATTCCCATGGAGCTTCCTAGAGATCCTGCAGCTCCTTCCTCTGAGTTAAAACAGTCCCTCTGAGGAGGAGAGGCACTCTTAGGAAGCAGGAAGTAAGTGAAACTTAAAAGACTCAGGGAGTAAAGGAACCTCACAGATCTCAAATAACCCCTGAAACCAGATATGTAAAGTTCTCATGCAAGCTTCTGAGAGCAGGGCCAGTTTCCAAGGAGAAGGGACTCTCCCACCAGCTGAGTTGCCTGCAAACCATGCAGGAAGCATGAGAGCTTCAGCTGGTATTGAGCTCCTCTGTGAGGCGATGGTGTACAGTAGTCCAGGCTCCTGTAAGCAACCACCGTAAACTCATTCACTAAGCTAGACTTGCCACAAACCCTCTCTTGGATCCAGTTTGCATCCTATCCGAAGTAGGTATCTGTTCCCATCTCCCCAGGAAGAGCCACAGCAATGGGTCCTGAAGCCTTAGGCTTACTGGTTTCCCCATAAATTTGTCCCAGCCCTGTGAAGCACTCCTTCTGAGACTCAGAACTGCTCAGGCCATCCTAACGAGCAGCTGAGATGCGCTCCTTACTCTAGCCAAGGGGACCTTTCCTCAGAACAGGAGCAATCAGCACAGGGATGGGCATCTATGTTGACTATGAACTTGAACCCTGTGACCCTTGTCTCTCATGTATGAAATTTCCACCAATGTTCTGTGACCATTTCTGTACCTGGTAACAGGCGTGAGAATTGTAAAATGGAATTTCAGTACTTAACCTACAAGGAATCTGTAAAATAATAGAAGCAACAAGCAAACACAGAGAGATTAGAATTATGTGAGTCATTCACAAAGAGCTCAAGAAACACTGCATAAAAGGAAGAAAAGTGAGTCAGGCAGTGGTGGCACACGCCTTTAATCCCAGTACTCTGGAGGCAGAGGCAGGTGGATTTCTGTGAGTTCGAGGCCAGCCCAGTCTATAAAGGCTGGTTCCAGGACAGGCTCCAAAGCTACAGAGAAACCCTGCCTCGAAAAACCAAAACCAAACCAAAACAAAACAAAAACAAAGAAAAAAGAAAAATATATATACTTCCAAGATCATGAAAAGATAAAGAACAATTGCTACCTGTATCATACATGTATTTTCCTTATCTTCTTTACAGATACACAATTATAAAGCCAGACATGATGATATACATTCATAATCTTAGCACTTAGGAGCTGGAAACAGGAAGGTCACAAATTCAAGTCCAGTTTGGGCTACACAGTGAAAGCTTGTCTCAAAATAAATGAACCAAAGGTGACTACATTGGAAAACTGAGGAGGAGGAGGAGGAGGACAGATCTCCATCGCCACCTTGGCGTGGTTGCTTCTTAGGTGCGTGACATAGGGGTACAGTTTGTAAGAAGTCTACTCTGAAAGTGGGGATGGTTACAATAGGTACACAGTTGCTTTGAGAATTAAATAAGGCAGTGAACAGAAGCACATGTATCTGACACAGAGGAAACTGCTAATAATTATTAACCATTAATGCCTACTGCTTTCAAGCAATTACATATAGATTATCTTCTATACGTCTCTGAAACCATATGGGATCCCTGTCAACAATGACTATCAATTAGCTCTGTGTGGCTGGACCGGTGTTTATCACCAGTTCACACTGACAGATGCGTCTAATGTTTCCAAGTGGTCTAGCAAACACCCTGGCATATCTTTGAACCTGTGTAAGTACGTCCATAATTAGTAACTTCAGGAGCTTAAATTGCTGAGTTCTACTTAAGTTTTCCACAAATAATACCAAACGCTTTCCATATGGGACATTCCATTTTAAATTCCACCTATAAATGAAACTGTTTCTGATCGAGTTGCCAATAGTAGGTACTATCTATCTTTAAAACCTATGCATGAAGCCGGGCGATGGTGGCGCACACCTTTAATCCCAGCACTCGGGAGGCAGAGGCAGGTGGATCTCTGTGAGTTCGAGACCAGCCTGGTCTACAAGAGCTAGTTCCAGGACAGGCTCCAAAGCCACAGAGAAACCCTGTCTTGAAAAAGCAAACAAACAAACAAACAAACAAACAAACACCAAAAAAAGAAAAACACCTATGCATGAGAGCTATATTCCAACAGAGAAGAGCAGGAACCATGAGATGGCTCAAAGCGCTTGCTTTGTAAGCTTGAGGACCTGCAGTTTGCTTGGAATCCCACTGAGGCAGAGACTGAAGGACTTCTGGGGCTCACTGGCTAGACAGCCTAAATGCCTAACCCGTGAGCTCTGGGCCAGTAAGAGATCCCATCTCAAAATAAAGCAGCTGGTATTCCTGCGGACTGATATCCAAGGTTGTCCTCTGACTTCCAGAGGCACATGGATGCATGCATGCACAAAAAACCAAACATGCTTAAAGCTGTGAAAACACACACACACACACACACACACACACACGCCAAACAAAATGTAAATAAATAAATAGAAAGATACACTTAAGGGGTCAAGAAGTCCAAGGAAGAAAGAGGAAGCTGAGGGCAGAAGTTTAACTGGCTCCTGAGCAGATAGTTCCCATATCTAGGGCCAAACCCCCACAGTCTGCCCCTTGGTTGCTGAGTCTTTAGGACTAAGACAAGAGCAGGTTAGTTCTAGAGTCATTCACTGTCCCTGACCTCAGAAGACGGAGGACTCATGACATTAGGACATGTCACTGCTCCTTTGGCAGAAGGCCTGTGATTAGCGCCTTCACCAAACCTCTAGACTTTATGGCTGGCTGGATAGACAATCCAGGGATTTGGAGTTATATTCTGGAGATGCAGCCTGGCAGTGCTTTTTCTGTGTGGCTCTCAGGGTGACAGAGAAGCTCAGACTCCAACTTCCCACTTTCACAGGAGAACCATTCTAGAGCAGACCACTGGCCATTTTCTGTCTTCTGAAGCATCTAGGGCTTTATGAAAGAGGCCATGAATTCAAACCAACTTGCTTTCAAATCTGTGGCTCTGCCACTGAGCAGCTGGATAGCTTGAACCCTCAGCTACTTCATCTAAGAAATGGAGAAAACAGTCTCCCTTATAGGGAGACCTTTCTTGAGATGACGGAGTGACAAAATCTACCTCAAGGACTGGGATCAGGAAGGAATGCATGGGCACTTTCCCTTAAGCCACAGAAAAAATGTTTCCTAGCTTCTTACAAACTGCAGTAAGCTAGATTTTACTTCAGGCGGGTCAGCATATCTAAAATTGATCTTCTGTAGAATTAAATATGCATGTGTATGCAGACACACGTAAACACCTCATTACCCCAGTGTCTATTTTCTAAAGATGTTGTTTATTGCTAAGCCAGGTTATGGAGGTCTATAATCCTCTTTATTCAGGAGGTTAAGGTGAGATGATTACAGGTTCAAAGCCTGCCCAGATTTTAGGGTAAGTTCAAGTCCTTCCTGAATACAGATTCAGCTCAAGGTTATCCTGAGCAACATAGCAAGACCCTGTCTCAAAATAAAAATAAAAACAGTGTTGGGGATATGAATGAGTGGTAGAATGTTCGGCAGGTGTGAGGGCCTGGGTTCAATCTCCAGCATAAACAAACGAATAAACAATGAACAAGCTGCTCGTGCTGCAGAGTTGTGATAGCTCCGAATCTGGTTTTTAAAGCCACTGAGTCATATGTTCCAAACGGGTGACAAGCCGTGTATGAAAGTATATCTTAATAGATTCATTATGTAAACAAAGAAACACTATGTGTGGGGGTCAGTTTTTTACCCCTGAATAATTTTGCTACAAGGAAAAAATGAAATTATAGGGAAAATACATGTAATTACCCACTGAAATATAAAAAAGAAATATAAAAAAAGAAATCTTTATCCTTTCCTTTTCTAGTTCTTGATCTAATTCTCTTCAAGATATCTGCCATTTGGGGGAAATCTTGGATTTTTCAAACAGTATTGTTGTTATGATTGTCCGTACAAGCCACACCCACTCCCTCCCCCATCCACTGAGGCAGGATGATCTTCAGCTTCCGGCCTGAGCTCTCTCTCTCTTTTCCATCTTCCTCTCAGAAAGGCAGCTTCATTTCTGCCTCTCTCCCCACTTCTCCGCTCCCCCCTTTCTCTCTCTCTCTGTCCTCTTCTCCTCCCCCCAGTAATAAACATCCAGTTCTATTCTGTACAATATGTCTGTCCATGTGCCTCCTACCGGCCGCCTGCTCACACCGCCAGGCTCACTGGGACTAGCCCGCCCTCCATGTGTCTCTCTGCCTGGGAACAGCCACTGCTTGGGGACCAGCAGCCATCTCTGCCTGGTATTGGCTGCTCCCAGAGCCCACTGCCTGCCGCCACATGGCCCTTTACCACCATTTGGGGACCTACAGCATTTCTGCTGCCTACTGCTGCTGGGGATCTTGCAGCATTTTAAAAAATCATAACAATTGTAATAGGGGAACAGTCAGTTTGTTTTGAATCTTTTATCCACTAAAATTCTTTACTCAGATTTTCTTGGTTTTCAACAAAGACTTTTTTTCTATTCCAGGATCCTGTGTAAGACACATCTCACTTAGATGCTGTGTCTCCATGCCTCCCTCTGGGCTGTGATAATGTTTATATCTTTTAAGTTCCCAAGTTCAAAAACCAGTTTTGAAGCAGACCAACTTTTATATTGCAGGAAAAGAGGGCAGCCTCGAAGCAAACAAGACCAAGCTTCTGTGCCACACGGACTGGGAAGAGCAAAGGGAAACTGAAGAGAGAGCCAACGTAGGTACTGCTTGCTGGATGTGGAAGAGGGTGAAAGCATGAGAAGGTGCTGGCAGGGATCCACTAACTGTGTGGAGCAAGATCAGAGTGAAGGGTCTTAGGAAATTTCTAAAGAAAAAAAAAAAACTGGCTCAGCTGTAACCCAGCAGGTCTTCCCTATGGACAGAGGCTGAAGTTAGAAGGGCTGTGCCAGGAGGCGCCCGCCTCACTGGACCACACACAGCCTGTTCAACTCGCAGAACAACTGTGTGGGGTGTGTCACTGTCCCATGAGAGACTTTCCCCTCTGCTGCCTGCTTGTCATGCCTAGATGAGATAAATGACATTTCTCCAACCCCTGAGACTTTGCTGAGCCTGTCCCAGATGCCCCAATCACCCAGCACCATTACTTATTTCAATGGAATAGGTCCTAGGAACAGGGACGGTCCAGTAAACACTGACTGCACACAGACCGTGTGAGCAGAACCCAGCTCTGCCCAGCCCCCGACAGCAAGCAAAGCTCTGTAGCCAGACACAGCTCCATGGAGCATGTCTAAATATTCTTTGTGGGGATCCTGAGCTCAACTCCTGCTCTGTCCAATTCTTGCATCAGCTGCCTCTCTGCTCTCTGGCACCACAAAGGAAGCATGAAGAACCATTCAGCTCACTTTCTGAATCATTTGATGGTTTCCAGACTCCCTTAGCCTAGGGGTAGTCAAGAGCCGGAGACACAGGAATGTGACCCCTACATGATTTGTCACCTCCGTCTTTGCTTTATCAGGAGTGTTTCCAGTTTTGAGAGTAGAGGAAGACAAGGAAGAGCAAATTCTAATGTCACCAGTGTGGGAGTGAAGTCATGTGAATGATTCCCCATCAAGCCCCTTGCCTAGAAGAGTGCCCCTCTTCTCCAAGCGCCTTTGGAAAGAAGGAAGGAGCCCCGTGATTAAGAACGGGGGGTGCTGAAATATAGCACAATTAATAAAAACCCAGAGACAGAAATTGGGGTTCAAACTGAAGGTCAGAAAAGCGAAACGGCCAATCACTGGCTCTTCTTACCTCTACCTCAGTCTGAAATGGTGATCCTACTTCCAAGAATCTCAGAATGAGACTGTGTGAGAGTTGTCTCCTCCTGATTTGTTTCTTTTTTTTCTTTTCTTTCTTTCCTGTCTCCCTCCCTCCCTCCCTTCCTCCCTCTCTACCTCTCTCTCTCTCTCTCTTCCTTTCCTTCTCCTTCTTTCTTTCTTTTTTTGGTGGGTTTTTTTTTTTTTTTGAGACAGGGTTTCTCCGTAGCTTTGGAGCCTGTCCTGGAACTAGCTCTTGTAGATCAGACTGGCTCAAACTCGCAGAGATCCGCCTGCCTCCGCCTCCCGAGTGCTGGGATTAAAGGCGTGTACCCAGTTTGGGGATTGAGATTCTTAAAGAATGTCCCTGTGCAGAAGACCTGGGGTGGGGGTGGGGATGTTGTCTGCTTACCTGGCCACTGTGATGAGACCACAGGACACCTACATTCCAGGCACGGGCGTTCCTTAATAGAAAATGCCTGGCCTATAGAGACAGCGCCTTTGTCTGCATTGCAGGTTAGTTCATTCTGCAGTACTGGGCTGAATTTTGACAAAGAGGGGGTCTTCCAGCTGGCGGACCTTCTCCATTCATTATTGGCAGCTCTTGCCTCTCAAGGCCTGCTGCCCCCAGCTCCAGAGCTCATCTACAGTAGGGCAGAACATAGACATCTGTCACTCATGCTTCACCAGGACCCACCCATTTCCCCTAGGAAACCCCATCCTCCTTCATTCCATGGCTAGACGTCTATTTCTGAGCTCCAGAGATGTCTACCTGCCCCATTTCTGTAACTTTTTTTTTCTGTTTAAAGAATTCTCAGGAAACAAGAACTCATTTTCCGTTGAATTTGAAACTAGGAGGAAGTGAACCAAAACTGCTGGAAGCTAGCCCTGGAAATGTCTGCCTAAAAAGGATATCAACTAGGAACCAAGAAATAGACAGTCACCTGGGTCTCATGGTTCCTGGAGAAACAACCATCTTTGGTGTCTTAGTTAGGGTTTCTATTGCTATGAAGAGATACTATGACCACAACAACTCTTGTGAAGAAAAACATTTAATTGGGTGTCCATTATCATCATGGTGGGATATGGTGTGTACAGGCAGACATGGTGCTGGAGAGGTAGTTGTGAGTTCTATATCTTGCACAGGCAACAGGAAGTGGTCTGAGATACTGGTTGTGACTTGGGCATATATGAGACCTCAAAGCCCACCCCCACAGTGATACACTTCCTCCAACAAGGCTGTCTTAGTTTGGGTTTCTATTGCTATGAAGAGACACCATGATCATGGCAACTCTTATAAAGGAAAACATTTAATTGGTGCTGGCTTATAAGTTTTATCCTGAAGGCATAAAACATGGTAGGGTGCAGACATGGTGCTGGAGAAGGAGCCGAGAGTTCTACATCTGGATCAGCAGGCAACAGGGAGAAAGAGTCACATGAGGCCTGGCTTGAGGTTCTGAAACCTCGAAGTCCACCCCCAGTGACACACTTCTGCCAGCAAAGCCACACCTACCCCAATAAGGTCACACCTCCTAATAATGCCACTTCCTGTGACCAAGAATTCAAATCTATGACCTTATGGGGGCTATGCCCATTCAAGTCACCGCAAACATCTTTAAAACCCTCTCAAGTCTCCAATGCTTCTAACCATGCAGATCAGCATGCATCCATGAAGAGTTTCCTGAAAAGGACAACTTGGAGGAGTCTGAGCAGCTGGAGTAAGCTTGGGGTGACCTTTATGGAGTTCACTGCCCAGAGCTCAAGCAAACTCCTGAACCTCAGGGACCTGAGAACAAAAATCCTTGCTAATGACCTAAGATCGGTTCCAAGGAGTAGAGATACTTCCTACTCTGCCCAATCAGGAGGCGGCGGCCATCTTCACAAGGCTGGTAGGACATGGGCGTGCATGTTTAATAATGGCAAACCTATCAAAACCAAACGGACATAGCTCACATCCTGTGGGCAATAAACTTCCACAGGTGAAATATTACGAGGTTTTAGGGGAATTTTATGAGCTTTGAGGGAGCCCTAGTATAAACTGAAGCCAGCCATGGAAAAACAATGTAATGCGGACCGTGGAAGGCAACCCCTGAAAGTGCCTGCCGCCACTATCAAAGCAAAGAAACTGCGGGAGCAGAGGAGAGACGTGCTGGGCTTTCTATACTGCTTGTGATTTCTGGGACAGAGGACACTCTTACCAGTCACATTTTTGTCCCCCTGAGAGTAAAGATTATCAAAAGTCTCCTCTTTCTCTCACTGTACTTAGTACAATACATATGGGCCTGTAATTACCCATGAAATAGTTTTGAAGATATGGAATGTATTTTGTAGGTACCCAGCTATGTATTTTCATGGGAATTCATTCTTTGGTAGACTTTTCCATACCTCAGTTAGGACATGGGCTCTGAGTGAGAAGAAGTGTCCCAAGGTCACATAACTAATAAACAAACTCAGATTTGAGACTATGTTTCTCTGTCCCAGGAGCCAAAGTCCTTTCAACTACATTTATGCCTGCCAGCACTGTTTCAAAACACTCAAGAGGACCCTGAGTGAGTTGCCAACATTTTATTGCAAGGATAGTATTAAATCTCAGAAGTCGTGTTAGTGACAGCCTCAAAGAGATAGGATATGATGGCATGATGTCAGAGGAAAGAGAGTCTTCCAAACTTTATTATCCCCTTCCTTGACATGTATGTACCTTGACACGTGTACACTGTAAAAACACCTCCATCATAGCCCCCAGACTAGCTCTTGGATTGCCCTGCTCCCTGTAACAACAACACAATAGCAGGATGGGCTACAGGCAACAGGTGTTTCAAACTTGCTGTTGAGTAAGCAACACGATCAGCTCTTTTGTTAGATCATCTGAAAAGATCTCACAGGCACTGTTTTTCACCTGTGTCACAGACCGAGGTGACTTGTCTTACCTTGTTGAACTTTGTGTTTGTGACCTAGCAAAATCTGGACTTGGCCAACACCTCTTCTTCAAGTCTCCCTCTTGGACAGCAAGATCTCACGTCCTGGCCAAACCTATGGAAACAGCTTCATTTCTGTCCACTGTTGAGATTCCATCTATCACTGATCCCCCTAGACATTTACCCTCAGAGGTTCATTAAGAGTGGTTGGGGTAAAAGGGTTTTGCCACTTGTAGAGGGGAGTGGGCACCTTGGCCTAGGGTGGGAAAGCCCCTCACATTTGCCCTATTCTTCCACTTTGAGAGATTCTCTGTTCTTCAGTCTTGGGTTTTTTCTATATACAATGAAGAATATTGGGCCAAAGCTTCAGAAGGTTCTTGCAGCCTTGGCAACCTCCACTCTTTCTTCCATCTGGTGATTCCAGCTCCTCACACAGCAGGGTTTCTTTTGTTTGAGAAAAACCTGGATTCAGGGATAGATTCAACGGCAAGCTGGTTCTTGAGGATGATGCTGTAATATGATCACAGAGCTGTTTAGTGATTCTATGTGAGTGGAAGACCGCGTCAGGGTATAATGTCAAAGTTTACCAGACATTATCTTGGACCAAGTCTCTTTCTTCCATGATACCAAATCATTATCCACAAAAGCATCACTAATTGTACACTTCCACCAGATGCCAGGCGGTGTTGGCGGGAAAGCAGAGGACCCATGCTGGGGGTCATCCACCTCACTGGGGTTTTTCCTTAGCTCAGCTTACATTGGAGGGTCTGGCTAGAAGCCAGGCTATGCCCCGGAATAAATGCCTTGTCAAATCATCAGCTATAACCCCGGGAGGTGCCTACGGTTCCACTTAGCCTTTCATTTATCTTTATAGCAGTGAAACCAGCTTGTCTGGAAGTCTACCTCACTGGGGAGAAGGTTAACTTACAAGGTCCAAGTTTAAAAAGAAATGAAAAAGATCTCTGCGCCCTCTAATTTTAGAAGAGTTACTCTCTGGCACCCATCAAAACAGGGCTGTTCAGATGTCATCTAGAGACAGAGAGGAAGGAGAGCAGCGGCCGGCTGCGTGCCCGTAGGAGTGACTTTGGTTGCTTTTTCAACATATAGATCAAAAACTCGCTGAGCGGTTAACCCTCAGCAAGGAAGTGACATGCTTAGCAAGCAGAAGACTTTTGCAAATGGAGAGGACTTGGCAGAAGCTACTGTTGCTCAACTGTGTATGGCATTGATCCGTGCTGGAAGCTTCTGTCATCATGTAAACATCCCGAGATGGGCTTTGGCTCCACTCTGGGAACATCCAGGATAATTCCCTGGAACCTACTGCCATCTTAACTTGTAGTGGGTAAGGTTTTCCAGACTCTTGGAGGCTTTCTCAGTAGAGAAACCTCAAGAGGCATCCCTGGGTAGAGAGACACTGTCTCTGCCTGATATATCCCCCCGATATGCCTCTCCCATTTATCCCTGCTTTTTAGTAGATGAGCTCTAGTAACTACAGAGAATGAAAATCTTGGTGTCAAAGTCAGAGATATGTGTGCAAACAAGAACCACCAGGAAAGACAAAGCAATATGAGTTGATCCCAGTCAGGCCTTCAGGGAGTGAGAGTGAGTGGCTACCAAAATAGTTTGGAGAGCAGCCAAGGGCATCAATGTCCTCAGAGAAGCTGATTTGGTAACAGGGATCCCCCTAAATATGGGCATAACTCTTGGCTTATGCTTTTCTTTGCTGCCATAATGAAAACCTGAGTCTGGGACATTTATGAAGAAATTTAATTTCTTCTTCTTCTAGAAGCCAAAAAGTCCCATATTAAGATGCTGTCATCTGGTAAGAGCCTACTTGCTGTGTCATAACATGAAGGAGATCATGCCATCATAAGAGAGAAAGATCATGCCAATTCAGATTTCTTATTCCCTTATAAAGGCAGTAATGGCATCATACAGACCTCATCTTCATAATCTCATGTAAACCTTCTCAGAGGTTCTGCCTCAAATACCATTGACCTATGAAGTTGGAGATGGTACTTCAGACACGTGAACTTTTAGGGGACATACTGAAACTACAGAACCCTAGGGAAATGTCCATGAGAAAGAGCACTGCTCAGATGGCCCAGGGACTTTGTGAAGTCAACAGAGAACTCAACCAGGATAGTCCTTACTTGCTTAGTAATTGGCTGTCAAGAGGAGAAAAGCTGTGTCTTAGAGTTGGGAGAAGAAAGGAGGACGGGCAAGCTGGAGAGAAGATAAGTACTATTGAGTGGACACCAGGAAAGATCTCACCGCGAAGGTGAGGCCCAGGACCTCTGAGAAAGAGCTCTCCTGACCTGCTTGCTATAAGGAGTCTCAGAGCGGAGCAGAGACACTGAAAGTGCAGAAGGAAGCCTACTTCAAGCATCTGCTTGGTCCTTCCCCCAGACTGACCTGGAGAACCACAGAGGCTGCCTCTCTGCTCCTGTCAGCTGATGCATCCAATGAATACAAAAGCATCTGTATTTAGAAAGTAGCCTGCAACCCTGCTTCTTTATTAGCCCAGTGAAGATACCTGAGTTCGAAACAAGAGTCGTTGCTGGAACTGTACTAGAGCCAACATCTCCTCAAGTCCAATTCCTCCCATTTACCCATCTATCGCTAAAAATGAGACTCATTGGGCAATGCAACTCTATGCCCACTTTTGGAACCCGAGACTCCTGTTATGCCTTCCTGCCCCTTCCGTACAGCAGCATCCACCTGTTTGTTCTGTTGGTTTGTTTATTGGAAGGGTCTTATGTAGTCTAGGCTGACCTCAAAGTCTCTGAGCCCTTCTCCTTCCACGTCCCTAGTACTAGGATTACAGGTCCTAGTAGGCCACCATGCCTGATTTAAGTGTTGCTGGGGCTCAAGCCCAGCACATCCTCAGCATCCTCCAGGAATGTACAGGATGCTTCTCTTCTTTTTGTCTAAAGCTATCCGGATAGGGGTATGGAATCAGATACACACACACACACACACACACACACCCAGAAGAGGCTTTGAAAATGGAAAGCCAGTCCCAGCCAGGGCCCTCACCGGATGGAGCACAGGAGGAAACAAAAGTGCTTGTGTTAACAGAATGTCATTTCCCAACATGAGTCAGGCTCAACGCTGAGGCAGGGAAAGGAGAGCAAATGCCTTCCCATTCATCACGACGGACACGGCTATTTTTAGAGCAACAGCAGCTCGGTGCTGGGCTCCAAAGACCCTGCCGTGGAAGGAAATGAGGCTCAGGCGATGGTAGAGCTGGCCAGGAGTAGAGAGTCCGAGAGCATGCTTGTGTTTGTGGATGCACAGAAAGGGGGGAAGGCAAGCCTTCCTCTCTAAACTTCACTTCAATCCTGAACCTAATCCCTGTGTGAGCACGGGGAGAGAAATGGAGCAGGTAGGTGATCATTGAGGGGGAAAGGAAATTAACTCATCTTTGCCTGGAGTTGGAATAGGTATTTGGCCTAGAAAGGGAATTCAGATATCCCACAATCTGACTTATGCTTGCTTGCTAGCTAGCTCTCTTTGGCTCTGTCTCTCTGTCTCTGTCTCTCTGTCTCTGTCTCTCTCTGTCTCTCTCTGTCTCTGTCTCTCTCTGTCTCTGTCTCTCTCTCTCTCTCTCTCTTTTATTTTTTTCCAGGATGGTTTCTCTGTGTAGCTCTCTCTGTCCTAGAACTTGCTCTGTAGACCATGCCGGCCTCAAACTCAGAGATTTGCCTGCCCCTGAGTCCTGAGTGCTAGGATTAAAGGCATGGACCACCACTGCCTGGGTCTATCTTGTACTTTCTTAGGTACATTTGTTCAATATCTCTAAGTGAGGGTTAAGCAGCCTCCTCCTGGATGTGGTGGTTGGGACTCAGGCCTCTGAGCTATCCAGCCAGCATGAAGAATCCAGACTCGGATGTCAGTGGTGGTTAGTTTCTGGAACCACTTGCCCTACTCAGTGCCCACAGGCCTTTACTCTAAAAGGGAAACCTTCTCTGGAATTAGAAGAATCCCTGGGTCTGACCCTTTTTTTCCATCAACTATAGGAAAGGAAATCCTGAGTTTGAACTTGGTCCCAACACCAGGTTGGGCTAAGGGTGTGGTCCCATTCTCTCTAGATCTCATCTGAAATATTCCTTGGTCCTGCCTCTGCTTATGCTAATGCATCCATGTTGGAGATCCGTACCTCCTCAGCATACACACGCAGAGGGCAGCACAGCTGGGGAGGAGGCTGCCTCTTCTAGGAAGCCTTGTGGCTTCTTAGATGTCCATCGGGGCTTATGGGAATGTGGTTTCTACTACTTGTGTAGTGTAAACCTGTAAGGGCCTTGGAGTTGACTCATTTTCCATTAATAGCCCGAGCTTCAGGCCAGTTTTAAACTTCTTACGGGCAAGAAAGATTGAGGTGACTTCCTGCATCGTCACCGAATGGATTCCTAAAATCCAAAGCAAGTGGACGGAGCATTCCACAGTGTCATGACTGCTACCTCCCCACCGGGAAGCAGAAAGGACTCCTGAGGTGGAAAAGACAGCCGAGAGCTCAGTTACGAATGAAAGTCTCTGCTGCCCGCCCCTCCCCAACCAATAGCGCCCAAGAGATGAGGGGCTTAATTGTTTTGACCCCCAGATAAGGGACAAACAAAATGGCAGGCCTCCTGTTCATTCATTTTCATCTCCATCTTTTCTTCTTAGGGCTATCACAGACAAGAACTGTGAGTCAGCACTGTGTTCAGGCCGGGCGCTCGGCTACCCTGAGAACCATCTAGATTACCTGGACAGACAGACAGACAGACAGACAGACAGACAGACAGACAAGGTTTGGAGGAAGACATACTGCCCAAGGAGCCAGGTGCTTCAATCCCAACTCTGTACCTGGTTTATGACTTTGACTCAACCACCCACCTGTATGGACCAGAAAAGGAACGGCTTGGACGACACACTCTTGAAAGTTCCTCTTCGGAATAGCACAAAACAAGTCTAAGGAAGGAGGTGGAAACTTCTAAATATTCTCCCCCAGAAAGCTGGTTCTTGGACCGAGGGAGTGGACTTGGCAGAAAGGGCATGGATAGCTAACAGATATCCATCTCTCAAATGCTATTTAAGGACCACAACAGGTATCCTCTGCACGACAGGTTATCGCTTTCCCATTGCACAGATATGTGCGTGACCACTGAGGTTCAAGGCAACGATAGGCCTAAACTTTTATCTTCCTGAGGTGGAAGCTCATGTGCTTTTTGTCACACCATACCCTCCCGATGGACCATCAGGGACAGCGAATTCTGTTTTCCTCACTCCAAACATCCTTTTAAAAGCCTGGCCCTCTATGAACTCCATTTTTTTCCTTCTATGACTTTGTTTATTATTAAAAGACGGCTGTAATTCTGTGTACCTTGAGCTGTACTGGGAAAACCGAAGGACAGTGTGGCCAAGTGCGTGGCCCTGTGTGCCACCAGATCCTCTTGTACAAGCTGCCACCAGACGACATCATCGGCAAGTTTCTACACTGTGCTCTTACTTCTAGAAGAGGAGATGAGTCCGACGCCAGCCCACTTCTTTCCAGGCACCTGAAGCCAGCCAGCTCCCTGTTCCCCTTTTCTTTGGGTGGCTTTGTGCAGGAAGATTCTGGCAGGCTGGGGTCTGATTGCTTGGCTAGGTCTCTCATGAAGCTTAGTGTGGTGATATTTTGTATGATCTAACAAATAAAGCTTGTCTGAAGATCAGAGTGTAGAGCTAGCCACACTAGTTAGCCATTGAAGCCGGGCAGTGGTGGCAGGCACCTTTAATCCCAGTACTTAGGAGACAGAGGGATCTCTGTTAGTTCAAGGCTACCCTGGACTAGGAAACTGATCCAGTCTAAAAGAGAAACAGAGTTAAGGAGTGGTGGTTTGCACCTTTAATCCCAGTATTTGGGATTCACATGCCTTTAATCCCATCACTAAGGAGGTGAAGGGATATGGTTGAATAGAGAGAGGGATATACGGTAAGAGGAGACAGGAGCATCGCTGTCAGTCTGATGAGCAGTCCGTCTGAGGAGACAGCCTGAGGATAGGATCACCCCTTTGGTCTGAGCTTTGGTAGAGGTAAACTACCACTACTCCAGTGGCCACTCTGCTTCTCTGATCTTTCACCTGTCACCCCCTGATGGCTGACTCCGGGTTTTTCTTATTAAGACCAATTAGAATTCGTGTTTCAACTTAGGGGCACGGCAAGAGCTAGAGCCAGTGTCAGATCCACTCGCTACTAAAATTCCTTTGCCCTCCTCTCTGGCTTGCCCTGCCCTGTTATATCAAGGCCGTTGACTACCTCCCTGTTTCCGTTGGTCCAGTTCTTTTCTCATCTCTCTAGTCTCCCTCCCTCTCATCTCTCGCTCTGTCTCCCTCTGTCCTTGTGCCTTGCTTCCCATTTGTTCTCTTTGGTGGCCAGGGTCTAAAACAGTGAGACCCAGAGCTCTGTACACACAACTGCTTGAAGTCATTTTCTCACGCACTACGCCATAGTACCAGGTGTGAAAGCTGGGAGACAAGACTTTGCAGTCCATTCCTAGCATGGCCTGATGTTGCAAAGCTGTGTCGTTAGGAAACTGACTCCCTCGCTACAGGTTCTAGGCACAGCCTACCCCCTCACTGCTATCTGGGGTAGCGAGGAGAGGCTGTCAGCTCACAAGGACAAAGAAAGTATCGCAGAGACACGGGGCATTGTCAGCATACTCGGACAACCTGGCATGCTTCTCTTGTTTCCATTTGTAACAAGGCCTCCTTTAGAGGACGCTTGCAATGAAGCTCCACACATTTACCAGTCTCAAAGGCTCAGAGCAGTTTCCGGCAGGCCTGAGCCATTCCAAGTTGAAAAGCAAAGGAGGCGTGAGCTCCTGCATGCTCAAAACACCTCTATCTCTTTGATAGATGGATATATGGCAATTGAAATGAATTGCTGGAAATAATATAGGTGGTACCTAGATATATTCATTCATTTCTGGGCTAATGACTGCCTACCTCATACTGAACATTGTTTTCCTTTTGTGTCTTGGTTTCCATGTTTATACGATAGGGTTATAACAAGAAGAAACCAATGCATAATTGGAGAGAGAAAATGCTATGTAAATAAGATTTGAGGTCCTCCTGCTGTTCGCTTGACAGCAGTGCACTTGGAAGGTTCAAGATCCTTTTGATCTCAGATGAGAGGGACCAGCTGCTGAGAAATGGGTCTGATCTAATCCAGAGTGGACCTTCCAGAAGGTCCTGTCTATAATTTGTGAGGCTTCTTTGTAGTCTAGGACAAAGGTGGAGGACAATTTGTGGACCTGGTAATGACCAGATGCCACGAGTCTGATGGAGCCATTCTCTTTCCTGCATCATTTGTCTCCCACGCGTGTTGTTCTGCAGGGTCAAGCACCCATGTTTCTGACCTCACCAAGACCTTTGATTCTGAGTGTTGACAGCAAAAAAAGGAAGGCTCGCTCACTCCGAGGTGAAGCAAAACTCAGAGTGGGAAAGTATCCTCTGTATTTCTGACTCTCATCTTCAAGAGACATTAAGATAGTGTGGTCCCAGCACAGGGAAGGGTTGGTGGAGGAGGGGGCTCCACATGAATATACCGGACCACATGCAACCATCTCCTCAATCCTCCCTCACGTCTCCACCGCCAGATTGGAGCAGCCTGTGGAAAAAATTCCTGTCTATTTTCAGAAACAGATAAAAGCATCCAGATTATGCAGAGCAAATCTCAGCCTGAAAGCAGCTGGAAAAATCTGTTTCTTGCCACTGTCACTGACCCCATGACCCTTCCGAGTAATGACATTCAAGCTCATTCCGTCCCTCCTCCCTTCTTCCCAGTTCTGACCAAACCGTCCACTGCACATCTGGTCCTTGTCGGCACTGTCAGGCCATTATCCCTCAGACAGTGAGAGATAGGCAGTGGAAGAGGAGTTGAGCTTGCTGGGGTTTTAAAAACAAATTATCTGCGGGTTCAAGGACAGGTCAGTGTTAAATCATGTCTCATTTGATCCAGAGTCTAGGAGATCATATTTACCATTCTGTGGGTCTTCAACCCCCCCACCCACTGTCCCAGGGTAGGAGATTCAGTCTCGGCTAGGCACAAGTGCATAATGCTTAGATCCACTCCTGGATAGACAGTAGACTAGACAGATGTTTGATCTCCTGTAAGCATACGGGGCTTGAAACACTGACTAGCTCATCACTCTGGAGTTCTGGTGCAGGGGGGATTATCTCTGGCTTTAGGGAAAGTCTGCCAAGGACCAGCTCCATCGTCCAGGGTGCTCGTGTTTGCAATGCTTCAGTTACGTTCCCCACACACAATGGTAAACACAATAAAACAGGCTTATGCCCCATGTATGTGGGAGCAAATGCCAGCAAGCACACCCTTGGAGGTCTACTGCTAGCTGCTCAGCTGGGAGGCATTAGGGGCCCCGTGGCTCCAGACTGAGACTCTGCCTTTCCTTCCGCAGCGCACTCTTAGCTGAACAATTAGTGAACACCACTGTCCACCCCACATCTCCCTCCCCAACCCACTCCCCACCTCAGGCGGTGGATTTGCCATCCAAATAGGAGCCAAATACAGCTAACTTCCAAAGGAGCCAGATGGGACCGTTCTTCCCAGGAGAGCGGGGTGGGTCTCCTTTAATCCTTTTGTCCTCTATGAGAGAGGAAACATCTGTCCAGCAGGTGGATGGGTCGAGTCATCATAGCAAAGAGAGGCTCAAGAGAGGAGATACAGAGTGTCAGACTGCAGTTGGGCTCCGAATCTGTCCCAGGTGCTCAGACAACTGTAAGTAGGATTTGATAGAGTAAGGAAAATTCGGGGACCCTGTCAAGCCCCATCGAGGCTCAACTTCTACAGAGAGAATCTTCTCTGAGATAAGAACCAAGGATCAAAGGGAAGAGTGGTTTAATAAAAAGCAATAGCAGAGCCAGGCTGAGGTGGTGCATGCCTTTAATCCCAGCACTCGGGAGGCAGAGGCAGGTGGATCTGTGTAAGTTCGAAGTCACCCTGGTCTACAAGAGCTAATTCCAGGACAGGCTCCCAAAGCTACAGAGAAATCCTGTCTTGGAAAACAAAACAAAACAAAACAAAAAAAAAAACAAAAAAAAAAACAAAACAAAAAACAAAAACAGAACAAAACAAAACAAAAAAAACCACAATAGCATAGAGCTAGAATCATAATCCAGGCATGATATGGCGACTTTTGAATGTTCTACATGCCTGTAAGTCTTTAAGTCAGTCCCGCTGCCTACTAAGTTCTTCAATGCCTCAAATATGTATTAAATGCTTTTTCATCCTGTAAGGCCTGCACACATCACACACATACACACACACACACATACACACACACACA